>NW_020222412.1:0-1926 GCF_003070985.1 Temnothorax curvispinosus
GGCTTCCCGCTCAAGAAGTGGTCGGCGAACGAGGCGTCGATACTCGATGAGGTCCCTCCTGAGGATCGCCTTCAACGCGAGCCCCGGTGGTGGCTCCCGGGAGAGAGCCACTTGACCCTCGGGCTGCGTTGGCATCCACGCGAAGATCAGTTCGCCTACTCGACGCAACTGACCCAACTGAAGGCTATTACGAAGCGGTCGGTCTTATCTTTAGCCGCTCGGCTATTCGATCCGCTGGGGTGGCTCGCCCCCACTACCGTATTAGCTAAAATTTTGTTTCAGTCCACCTGGTTGCTGGGATTGGATTGGGACACGCAGCTCCCTGACACCGACGTCCGACGATGGCTCGAATTCCAGGCCGGACTGCCTCTACTGGAAACGATCCGAGTGCCCCGATGGCTGGAGAGCGATCAAGAAGGTGTTAAGCGCGAACTGCACGGATTCGCCGACGCCTCGGAAAAAGCGTACGCAGCGGTGGTCTACCTGCGGACCGAAAGCTCGAGCGGCGAAGTAGTCGTGAGCCTCGTGACGGCGAAAACCAAAGTCGCTCCGTTAAAGCAGGTCAGTCTTGCACGGTTGGAGCTAAACGCTGCCGCCTTACTCGTCCGACTCGCCAATCATGCTCGGCGGGTCCTCAAGATAGAAGAGGATCCGACCCATCTGTGGACTGACGCGACCGTAGTGCTGGGCTGGATTCGAGGTCACCCTGCTTCCTGGAAGACATACGTGGCAAACAGAGTGAGTGAGATTCAGCTCACTCTCCCTGACGCTTATTGGCATCACGTCCCCGGGCGTGAAAACCCCGCCGACTGCGCGTCCCGAGGCCTCTTACCAAGGGAACTCGTGGAGCACCCGCTCTGGTGGCAGGGCCCGGCGTGGCTCCGAACTAAAACCGGTCCGTGGCCCGCTCCCTTGGACGACGAAGTACCAGTCGACCTCCCGGAACGGCGCTCTCACATACATGCCGTGGCAGCCGCTACGGAGGAGCCCGAGCTGCTGACGAGGTACTCATCCCTGACGAGCTTGGCGCGGACGACAGCTTGGTGCCGCCGTTGGCTGCGGTGCCTGCGGGCGAGGCGGACTGCCCACGAGAAGCAGCCCGATTCCTCCGCGGGGCTCGTACTAACACGCGAGGAGCTCAGCGACGCCATCGTGGGTTGGATCGGCTGGGTTCAATCCATTCATTTCAAGGGGGAAGCGACGGCCCTCCGAAAGAACGCTCCGCTGCCGGCGCGCAGTTCCATCGCCTCGCTGAGCCCCTTCCTGGACGAGCGAGGCCTACTCCGCGTCGGCGGTAGACTCAAGAACGCCATGCTTGCCTACGACGCTAGGCACCCTGTGATCTTACCGGGACCGTCACGATTAACGAGGCTTATCGTGGAGGCGTGCCATCGGCGGACATTGCACGGAGGCGTGCAGGCGACCCTCGGAGCCCTTCGCCAGGAGTACTGGGTCCCTCGCGGTCCTACATTGGTGAAAGGGTGTATTCGGCGTTGCGTGACGTGCGTGCGATGGCGGGCGGCCTCTCCACAGCCTCTCATGGGAAGCCTCCCTGGTCCTAGGGTGACTCCCGCTCGGCCATTCCTGAACACCGGAGTCGACTACGCCGGACCGGTGTGGCTGAGAACCTCCAAGGGACGGGGCCAGCGGGCCTCTAAAGCATTTATCGTTGTCTTTGTATGTCTGTGTTCTAGAGCGGTACACCTCGACGTGGCTACGGACTACACCGCCGACGCCTTCCTGGCTGCGCTGCGCCGCTTCGTTTCCCGCCGCGGTTTATGCCAGACGTTGTACAGCGACCGCGGCACAAATTTTGTCGGTGCCGACGCACAATTGCGCGATCTATTCTCCGCCGGCGGCCAGGGGGGCCGACGCATCGCCGAGCGCGTTGCTGAGGAGAGGATAGCGTGGCGCTTCAATCCCCCC
>NW_020222413.1:0-1865 GCF_003070985.1 Temnothorax curvispinosus
AGTGGAAGGTAAGCGTGTTCCACGGCGAACAAGCAGAATTCGAGTACGCGCCACGTGTCACCCCACGAGCGCGATACTCATTCCGTCGCTGAACTGCACGGCAATCCCGATCGAATTCGTACAAGACAATTCCCCGACATAAATTGCAGCGGATTCTACCCGGACGGTCAAACGCGAAATACTCGAAACGTCTACGTCTAAATGAGCGCAATTTCCTTACGATCTACCGCGACGACGCTGGGGATCTTCACTCCCCTCGAGACGCACGAATGGCCTCACCCGTAAACGCGACACAATCGTGGGCCATTAATCCCGATAAAACGCACGGATATTCAGTTACAAATGGCACGAACTTAACCGGCAACGATCACTACGAGACTCTCACACGCGCGAGAGCCACCTCCCGAAACTACGGCACGATTAAGCCAACGACGATTACGAAATTACACGCGACGAAGTTACACGCAACGAAATTACACGCAACGAAATTACACGCAACGAAATTACACGCAACGAAATTACCCGCAACGAAATGACACGAAACGAAACCACAAGTACGCTGACTGTCGGCGGCCGTCCGTTTCCATCCCCGAGACGGGCACTCGCGATTACTTTTTCGCCCGGGCCCTCCCGCGGTATGGCACTCGGTATGATTCAGTTACGGCTGATTGCATTTGTTCTCGCGCCACAACGCGACTCCCGGGAGGGCCTTATTATTACCGCGATCTTACTTCGGGAAGGCTGAGCAGTGGCCTTACAATAACTCCTCGTTCCGGCAGCTTGTCGTTCGGCTCGCAGGGCTGGATGATACCGGGATGGCGGCTCGCGCGACAGTGGCGTTCCTTTGGCCCAGGGGGTGCAAACTCGCTTTTGGAAAAGAGGGGGACGCTTTTCAGCGCCTCTTTTCTTGGACTCGGAAACCGAACTAAATCGGTCACGTGACGAAGAGTGGGGATACACCTCACACATTACATACCTCACATGCGTACCACACATACATACCTCACGTATAGTATCCATTAGTATGCTATAAGTTTTATTGAAATTTGTAATAAGATCAAAAGTGTTATATTTTAATTTGTTTATTGATATAATTAATGTTTACATATATAAAAATACATTTATAAAAATTACAATACTCTTAAAATTAATTATAAATAAAATAAAAATAATGACGATTGAAAAGTGCAAAGCAGCATTTTTTCCGTCCCACTTATAACAGACTGCGGACTGTCGAATACACTTTTAATGTATATCCGGTGTGGTTAAAAAAATGTGATGCATAGCACAACGCATCATGATGTATACCCACCATTCACATACTAAAGTGAAAAGTATACATCCATACATTATACACATATCACACATACTTGTATACGTACATAAAATATAACACATACATTACATAATATTACACACCCAACCATTCACGTAATATATAAATGTAGATAAGTGCAAACATACTATACTTAATAATACATACATATCATGTCACATAATAATATAATAAAATATACAAAGGTATAAATACACACATACATTACATAATAATACATACATATATAATATATATATACATACATACATAATACATCCATACATAATAATACATATCGTACATAATACATAATCATACGTAATAATACATCATACATAATACATACATACATACTTAATACTACATATCATACATGTTACATAATAATATAATAAAATATACAAAGGTACATACAAATAATATACACACACACACACAAATTTTTCTTTGAAATTATTACATTATTTTTGTATTCTTCTCTTTTTTACTTGATGTCTATAATTACTTAGCAGCTGTTTTCTTTTACCTTTTTCAAGTTTATACGCTT
>NW_020222414.1:0-8320 GCF_003070985.1 Temnothorax curvispinosus
CACTGCTCAGTCCGATCAGCGATCCGATTAGTTATCGTAAACACCCTCAATGCAGCTTGTGTCACTATCGCAATATTCAAGATCTATTTCTATTCGAGTGGTGAGACAGCATGAACTGTGTGCGTAATGTAGAAAGGAAAGCTTAAGGGACGGTGGAGAGGGGTGCAGCGCGCGGTTCAAATTTGAATTTGAATAGCCTTTTTTAAAGCTTTTCAAATTTTTTTATTTGTTATTTTAATAAATGATGGAAAAGAACTCGATAGGCTTTGTTTGTTGGAAAAGCATATACATATATATTTTAGTATAAACAATAAGATACACTCGTGAATAATTAAAGAATACCACGTGAACTGCGTGAGCGGGCTTACTTGCGACTTTAACCAAAAACTAAGAGACAGCGATCTGCTTCGCACGCTCGTATGCTCAGGTCTACCAATCAGAAGAAAAATAAAAATGCATGAAAACGTACTCTAATCTGAGTCCAACCAATAACTAAGCGTCTTGAACATGTCAATTTCAACACCTCCTCTTGTTCATGACGTCATCCTTAAAGTCTTTAAGTGACCTGAAATCTTCGCCCATGGTAATCCTTTTGTTAACAGGTCAGCTACCTGCTCATCCGTAGGTATGTAGGTGACTATTACGTTTTCAGCCTCTTGCTCTTGTCTGATACGGTGAAAACGTACTCCTATATGTTTACTCCTCTTGTGAAACTCTGGGTTCTTTGATAAGGCTATTGCTGCTTGATTGTCTACCTTCAGCTCTGTCTCCTTCTCTTGCTCCAGGCCAAGGGATTTCAGAAGTGACCGCAACCACAAGAGTTCTTTTAACGCTTCTGCCATAGACATGTATTCAGCCTCTGATGATGAGAGCGCCGTGACCCTCTGTAAGCTTGATGACCATGCTATCGGTCCACCATACTGCATAAAGATGTATCCAGAAGTCGACTTCCTCGCCACTGGATCTCCAGCATAATCGGAATCGCAATATCCTATTAACTTATCTTGCGTTTTTCCGTTATAACATAATGAGAGGTTAATTGTTCCTTTTAAATACCTCATAACTTGCTTAGTTGCTCTCCAATGTATATCTGATGGGTTGTTCGCAAATCGAGCAAGTTTGCCCACTATATAAGCAATATCCGGTCTTGATATTTGAGCAATATAGTTCAGACATCCAATTGCCTCTCGATAGGGGTATCTCTTCTCAGTGACGGCTTCTTCTTCTTTCAGCTCTGACAGATTGATTGAACTATTCACTGGTGATGACACCGTTTTGCAATCTTCCATGCCAAAACGACGTAACACTCGAGATATGTACCCTTGTTGATTAATGCTGATAGTTTTCATTTTTCTATCCCGCTTAATCTCCATGCCAACGTAACAAGATGGCTCACCACAAGTAATTTCAAATTTCCTTTTTAACGCGGAAATGAAAAACTCCAGTGATTTCTTCCTTTTACAGGCTATCAGTCCATCATCAACGAACAGACATAGAATCATCCATTCATCTGTATCTTCATTTTTCATAAAAATGCATGGATCTGAATCCGACTGTATTAAACCATATTCTGCCGCAAAATCATTGAAAGTGTCATTCCAGTTTCTAGATGCCTGTTTAAGTCCATACAGGACCCCTATTCTGTAACTCGTAACGACAGTGTCGGTATCGTTACGTTGTCGTTGCGCAGGTATACTATATGGAAAAAAAGCTGCGCAACGACGACATAACGATACCGACACTGTCGTTAGAGTTACAGAATAGAGGTCCAGGCTTATCTTCAGACGACAAACTCGATTTGTTCCATCTTCATACCCCTCTGGTTGATGCATGTAGATGCTTTCTTCAAGTGGACCGTTGAGGAATGCCGTTTTAATATCGAATTGTACGATATCCATATCAAATTTAGCTGCTATTGCTAAAACGGTTCTTACGGACTCGTAACGCACTACAGGAGAGAATGTTTCAAAATAGTCAACTCCTTTCGTTTGGTTAAAACCTCGAGCAACTAACCTTGCTTTGTAGCGCTCAATAACTCCATTAGGTTTCAATTTGGATTTAAAAACCCATTTACACGAGACCGCAGACCGATCCTTCGGCAATTCTTCCAATTCCCATGCTTGATTCTTGCTCAATGACGACATCTCTTCATCCATGGCTTTCTTCCAAAGATGTGCATCTTCTCTACTTATTGCATCTTCATACGAGACTGGATCCATTGATACTTTCATCGCAGCTATGTATGCTGATTTATTTGATTTACTTCTTAGTTCTCTATCCGTCGCAGGTACTGGTTTCTGGAAATTCTTCGAACCTACTGGTCGTCCTTTCTTTTTCTCTCTTGATCCTGTTTCTTCATCGGCGTTGTCTATTTTCTGCTCCGAATCATCATCCACGTTTGTTTCATCTTCATCCTTTTCTGCAATTGACGGTTCTTCATATACCTCCTCTGGTTCATCAGCTGGTATGGGAAATAAAACTTGATCCCTGTCCATTTCGTCCTGAATCACGACATCAGAGACTCTTTCTACAATCTTTTTGACAGGATCAAAAACTCGATATACTTTATCGGTTAAACGATCGTATCCGACAAAGATTGCTTTTCTTGACTTCGGATCCATTTTCCGTCTCATCGTATTTGGAATATGTACAAAAGCCTTTGCACCAAAGACTCTTAAATGAGAAACATCAGGCTTTCTACCATACCATTCGCTATATGGCGTTGTGTTCAATATTCCTCGATTCGGAACTCGATTTCTTAGATATGCTGCCGTGCCAATAGCTTCCGTCCAGAGTAGATGACAATCCGTTCTTGATAAATTGGTATTAAACAGCATGGATCGAGCAGTATCACATAAAGTTCTATTTTCCCGTTCTGCCATTCCATTACATTGTTTGACATTTGGTGGTGACAGTTCATGAATAATGCCCATTGACTTAAAAACTTCTCTTACGTTTTCATTGACGTACTCTGTTCCATTGTCCGTCCTCAGAGAAATTGCCTTTCTTCCTGTTTCTCTCTCCGCGTCGATGAAGAACTGCTTTAATATACTTGACACCTCATCCTTCGTCTTCATGAAGAAAACTCGGCGATATCCAGATGCTTCGTCTTTCATCGTGAGGAAATATCTGCATTTATTCCATGACACCACTCCGATATGGCACACGTCAGAATGAAATCGTTGGCCAGGCAAACAATCTCGCTTTTCTCGATTGGGATGTCGACTTATTGTTTGCTTACCATAATGACACGATTCACAATCGTTCTTATCTGAAAAAGTTACTTCAAGACCTTCTGTTAAATCATTTTTATACATTGCTCGTATTACTGTATCACTTACGTGTCCCAATCGTTGATGCCATAATCCAACTGACCGAGCTACATTTGCAGAAATCAATGGTGGCTTGACTCGAATATAAGGAATGTATTGATTTCCAATCCTTTCTCCACCTATCATGGTTTGTCGCCCCTTACTTAATCGCATGATTCCATTTCCGTGATAAAAACTATATCCTTTATTTATTTCCATGAACGTTGTCGAAAATAAGGATGCAGCGCCCATCTCTTTCGCATAATACACATTTTCCCACGTACGTTTCTCCCATCTCTTGCCATCATTTGATTTTTCAACAGCGATGTTGCCTATATGGGTTGCCTGTAAAGATTTACCATTTGCGACATTTAATATCAACGGTGTATTGAGCTTACGTAACGACGAAAACCATTCCATGTTTCCTGTCAAATGAACGCTTGCTCCCGAATCTGCAAGAATTTTATTTTCTTCGTTTATTTTGAAGGCTGACGATGCTGACAGACCAGTTTCTTCTTTTTGATCCTTTGATTTCTCATTTGTCTTCTTTTCTTCAGATGACGCCGATTTCTCCAACTTCGACCAACAATCTTTTTGCAAGTGTCCCTTTTTGCCACACTTGTGACATTTTCCTTGAAATCTCTTGTTTATCGTCTTCTTTGCTTGATTACTTCCTGGTTTCGATTGAGCCTTAAAAACTTCACGCGATGTGTCAACTGAACGCTCAGTAATGCTTCTCTCCACATTCGTGAGCTTTTCCAGAAAAGATTCCAGTGATATATCTTGTGATAAAAGTGACCAGCTTGTGACGAAATTATCAAATTCTTTTGGTAGACAGCCAAGGATTTTTGCCATCATGAGTTTTTCATTGAAATTTCTTCCAAAGTCGTCAGATTCTAACGCTTCGATTCGACGAGCGATAACCTTAAGCCCTGCTACGAACGTACCGACCGTACTATCCGGTTTCCATGAGTAACTAAAGAATTCACGCAGTAATTCCAAAAGAACATTTAATGTTTTCGGTTCATTAATAGCTTTAATTCTTTTTAAAATGTCCGCTGACGATTCACAATCACATACTTGATCAAATGTCGTATCATCTAGCGTTGACCGAATGATCGAACGAGCTTTACTATCTTTCGCTTTCCATTCTTCTATTTCTTTCCTATTCGTTGTGGTGTCACTCGCATCTCTTATCTCTCGTGGTTTGTCTGCAATTCCACTGGCGATTTCCCATATTCGGTGACTTTCTAACGCATCCCGAATCTCAATCTTCCAGCGGTTGTATGATGCCTTTGAAAGCTTCGTCACTCGAATTTCTCGACTAAAACTTTCTTCTGCCATTGTTTCTTCAGATAACCACGGAAACAAATACGCTTGTTCTTTACGAACACTCACTGTATCGTCTCTCTCTCTCTTAACCTCAACACAGTTCGCACCGACGAGACGAACAGCGCTTAAGTCTCATAATCTGATGGAAAAGAACTCGATAGGCTTTGTTTGTTGGAAAAGCATATACATATATATTTTAGTATAAACAATAAGATACACTCGTGAATAATTAAAGAATACCACGTGAACTGCGTGAGCGGGCTTACTTGCGACTTTAACCAAAAACTAAGAGACAGCGATCCGCTTCGCACGCTCGTATGCTCAGGTCTACCAATCAGAAGAAAAATAAAAATGCATGAAAACGTACTCTAATCTGAGTCCAACCAATAACTAAGCGTCTTGAACATGTCAATTTCAACAATAAATGTTATATATTAATTATTGCTCATTTTTACACACTCAATTCACTTCATACGTTACAGTTATGGAATAATCATCTATGCGCTTTATAAAAAATTGTTAATTAAATAATTTCGATTTTATACACTAAAATGTATAATAATCGTATACATTATTTATGTCAAATTTCAAGTCATTTCTTCAACATATGTTGAAGTTATAAGCAAATGACCGAAAAATGAGGCGTTCGTTCCACGTTGAATAAAGAATATATGAGTTTTGTTAGCATTGAATACACGTGTTCGAACATTTATTATTCTCCAGAAATTATTCTTTCCTTTTTCAGCTGACAACAAAGATAATTACTCCGTTCTGCGCTAACAGTTTCCGAGGGACCAATGACTCTATCGTCTATTTTAATGACAAAACTATCATGGTTGCGCTTAAAACGCGAGAAGATCATAAGCTGGGTTTTGGTGGGAGAGATCTCAAGTCCTCTACCTCTGAGATATTTTTGTATTTGCTCTAAAGATTTTTGCAAAGATTCGATCGCTTTCCTTGATAGATCTAGATGCGTATCACTAAAAAGAAATTTATTGCAGACAATATCGATACGAGGACTGTTCTTGATTTAATACGGGAGTATGGCATGCCGTTTTACTTTTTAATAGCAAACATTTTTAGTATACAAATAAAAACTAATTCTCCAATTTACAATAAAGAGAAAAATGGTTTAGAAACATTATTATTATGTCTAGGCATAAAAATAATTAACCCTATTCACTCCAACGTTTTTTTCACCCCAATAATCCTCCAACCATGCACTTTCGAATCCCACGTGTTTTTTATAATGTTAATAGCTTTGAAAAATTCCCCAAAAATTATTATAATATCTTTGTACCTTCGACTAAAAATTAATGTAAAGAACATTTGAAAATCATTTATTTAAATATTTTTTTATAACAATTATATGTTGACAAACACACGTTACGACTCGTTTTACTTAAAAAATCATAACTCACGAATAAATTGACGAAGCTTAATGAACCAAAACGCAAATTAAAGCTAAAAGTAGTGCGAATGAGAAAAAAAATATAAGATAATTATTAATTAAATAGGAATACTTAATTTCGTCGCCGCAAATTTGGTAATTTTTAAATGGTACAGAAGGACTTTAAGGACTTAAAGAATGCTAGAAAAAGAATTTCTGAATAAGAAAAAGCGAATTTGAAGTGTGACAGATATTTTTTATGTAAAAAAATTAATTTTTTTAATATAATCGTAGCTCCTCCCCACCTCTTCCACCTGCCTCTGAGCCATAATAGACCTCTGTGGAATGTTAAATTTTTTTTTAACGACAAAAATATTTTAAATACGGTTAAATTATACACAAAAATACATTTTTATCGAAAAAAATGCTCATTTACCTTTCACACAACACTGACGTAATCCTCCAACCATGCACTTTCGTGTCCCACCGAGATTTTGATTGTTCCCCGTTTCGAGAGTAAATGAGCTAGGACTTTGAAATTTTTACCTGAGGTTCCCTGCCACAATAACTTTTTTCCGGCGTGGAGGGGATTTTCCCACGATCGTTTGTTTTCCGGAACAAACAACTGTTAGAAATTCGTGGGACACGAAAGGCATGGTTGGAGCGAATAGGGTTAATTAAAATTATGTCTAGACATAATTTTAATTCGTCAAAGTAAAATTTGATGAAAATTGGATGGCACACCGTTTTACTTTTCAATAGCATAAATAATATTGTACTCGATATAAAAGTTTCAAAAAATAATTGTCTAAGAAAAATTGCGATTTTTATTAATGAATTAACATTATGTCTAGACATAATAAAAATTGGACGAATTAAAATTATGTCTACACATAATAAAAATTCGGTATTATTTTTATGTCAAGACATAATTTTAATTCATACAATTTTTATTTTGTTCGACAATTATTATTAAATTTTAACATATAATTTTAATTCATCCAATTTTTATTATGTCTAGACATAATAAAAATGAATTAAAATTATGTGTACACATAATTTTAATTCAGCCAATTTTTATTATGTCTAGACATAATAAAAATTGAATGAATTAAAATTATGCCGGGACATAAAAAAATTTTTTATTATGTCTAGACATAATAAAAATTGATAAGGCGAGCCGTTTTACTTTTTAATAACATAATAAATATTCCATTCAATACAAAAGATAGAATAATAATTGTCTTAAGAAAAATCGCGATTCTTATTAATGAATTAAAATTATGTCTAGACATAATAAAAATTGACGAATTAAAATTATGTCTAGACATAATAAAAATTGGATGAATTAAAATTATGTCTAGACATAATTTTAATTTGTCAAATTAAAATTTGATGAAAATTGTATGGCACACCGTTTTACTTTTCAATAGCATAAATAATATTCTATTCGATATAAAAGTTTTAATAAATAATTGTCTTAAGAAAAATTGCGACTCTTATTAATGAATTAAAATTATGTCTAGACATAATAAAAATTGGCTGAATTAAAATTATGTGTACACATAATTTTAATTCATTTTTATTATGTCTAGACATAATAAAAATGGGATGAATTAAAATTATGTGTACACATAATAAAAATTGGATGAATTAAAATTATGTCTGACATAAAAATAATTCCGCATTTTTATTATGTGTACACATAAATTTAATTCATTTTTATTATGTCTAGACATAATAAAAATTGTACGAATTAAAATTATGTGTATGTACACATAATTTTAATTAAGCCAATTTTTATTATGTCTAGATATAATATGTCTAGACATATGAAAATTATGTCTAGACATAATTTTAATTCGTCAATTTTTATTATGTCTAGACATAATTTTAATTCATTATTAAGAATCGCAATTTTTCTGAAGACAATTATTTTTTGAAACTTTTATATTGAGTATAATTTTATTTATGCTATTAAAAAGTAAAACGGCATGCCATACGGGAGCTCGTGGCAAATTGCAACGTGTACATGAATCAAAGTAAAAATCCAACCCTTACAAAAAAGTATTACTAACTGGTTAATAATAAATACTTATTTTGTGTATTAATAATACTAAAATTAAGTATTTATTAGTACTTGAATCACTGTGATTCAAGTATTGCACAGTATTTTATTACTGGTCAGTAATTTATGAAAGTAGTATTTAATACAGGACGAGTATTGAATACTTAGTATTAAAGGACCCCGCACGTTTCTTATGGAAAACCGGTCCCGGTGGATTTG
>NW_020222415.1:0-1036 GCF_003070985.1 Temnothorax curvispinosus
AGTGTTAAGTATTATCAGTATTGTTCTTAAAATTTATTACAGATTATATAAAGCAACAGTGTAAAATATAACCGCAACAATATAAAGGAACGTGGAAATAATATTCGCATAATTAGATAAATTCGTCATCGATCAATCGATTCGTAGCCTGGACCGACGCGCGACGCTCTCGATCAATAACACGGTGTACAGAGAGTTTCACGTGATAAATTCACGTACTCGCGTGATTACAATATTCCCTTTACCCCGGACGCCACCGACCGGGGAGTATAAATACGGGGCCTGCGGGACGGGCCAGGCAGATTCCCTCAGATTCTCTCAGTTTCATTTCGATTTCGAGAGCACCGCGAGTCGAGAAGGGACTTAGTCGCGAGACCGTTATCGTCCGAAAGGACTTAGCCGCGAGAGCATTGTCGTCCGAAGGGACTTAGCCGCGAGAGCCTTGCGAGCTCGAGTGACATAGCCGCGAGAGTGTACAGATCGTGGTGCCTTCTCACGCGTCGTGCTGCCGGATACTCTGTAATAAACGAAACGCCATCAGCATTAATAAATACTCATTCTACCAGACATAAAGATTTATCCTTCTTTTATCTTACACTGTTCTCAACCGATCCTTCCGTCAATGCGCGCCTCTCTCAGGGCGTTCGTGACAGCTCCTTAAACAGATGCGCGCCTCTCTCAGGGCGTTCTCTAAATTCCTCTGTTCCTTCTTTGTTCCTATAACATATATTAATCTAAATCAGCGAAAAAATATATATATATTAATTACGACTGCCTGCACGTTACCGTAAGGGTGCTTACACACACGCGTACTCCCAAGAACACACGTACCCACACACGCTTGCATGCGATTGATGGAGGAAGGAAGTTGAACCAAGTCACTATATGCTTATATAACGTACTCGGAGGTCATCAAGTTACCAAGGTAGGTACATTTTTTCATCAATGGTGCGATCCAGACGATCGGGACGTGCTCATCAACTGAAAAAGCTACAACGAGCCTATTATTCCGGCGGCGATTTCGATCCGCGCGTGC
>NW_020222416.1:0-2701 GCF_003070985.1 Temnothorax curvispinosus
CATTCTTGTATATTTTATAAATTGTTCATTGTCAACACTCTTCATATCATAAAATAAATTATGAAAATGTCCTTTGGTAACTCTTTTTCTATTTATTGGGCGTACACCCCAACGACGTTTTCTTCTGTACGGCTTTGATGTTACGTTAGCAGCATAATAACCCAGGTAGCAGACAGTCGTCATAATGACGTAATTCTTACGTCATTTTATGACGTATGTTACGTCATTTTATGACGTATGTTACGTCATTTATTCCTAAAGTTTAACGTAAAAATGACGTATTTTTCACGGTTTTAAGTCACATCCCAACGACGTCATTTTCTGACGTTTTATTGACGGCAAAAATAGGTCCAATGTACGACATACCGGTTTCCAGAAATGTTTTTTATGAAATTAAAATTTTAAAATGTCTACTTGATAAACGTTTATTAAAAAATGTTCTTTTTCTTTATTTAAGAAAAAAAAGCTTTTTTAACTGTTTCGTTACATGCCATGTGCGTATAGCCGCTCTCAAGGCGGTCACCTATCCTAGCACAGTACCGCGTCCGAGTCGCTTGACTTCGATGATCCAGTGACGATCTTCTCACCCTGATGCTTCCTTATTAACTGTACTTGTCTATAACAGGTACATCTTTAAAGTGTTCAAAAATCTTGTAATGATATCTTCTTGATAGTTATAACACTGCATGAAATAGTTGTCATAAAACTATAATTACACACGCAACTAGATCCACTTATACCATAAATTTACCACGTCAATCATAAAGTTACGAAACATTTTATAAATGTAGGAATATTCCTGTGAAAAATACTGTGAAAAATATGTCATTTTTACGTTAAACTTTAGGAATAAATGACGTAACATGCGTCATAAAATGACGTAAGAATCACGTCATTATGACGACTGTCGCCTACCTGGGTAGTCAATTAAACGTCTATATAATGTCATTTTACAAAGTCTTTTTGACGTATTAAAACATGACGTTAAATATACGTCACTTAATCGACGAATGACGTTACTGACCAATTATGACCAAATATTGACGTCAAAATGACGAGTGCTTGCTACCTGCTAAACAAGTAATGAAAAAATTGAAATTATTAATATTACGTATATATCCCGTAATTTAATATAAAAAAGATAAATGTCTTTAATTTTAAATTATTTAACTCACGATATATAGAAATTAGATTGGAGAATATTATAATATAAATAGATATTTTATAATAATTATGTTAAAATAAGATAGAAAAAGTTACCTTTCACTCAGGCGTATAACTCTCATGCGAGAATGACTTGCTTGATTAACACTCGACTGGAATATGACGCGATTATTACTCACCGACTTTTCAAGGTAGCACTATGCATGCGTGACCATACGAAGATTTGCGTTTTATGCCACAAAGCTAATATACGTGATACAGACAACAACTTAAGGACTTATAGGTCGTACAGTCCTTGCTAAAAGTTAAACTTTCAATAAAAGAAGACTGTTATGTATCGGCGTAAGTAGCGCGCGTTCACTCCGAATAGCGCGCGTCTTCTAAGAGATTCACGTCCGCGAGATTAGCAACACAGTTATATAGATCCGCGTCGTATCACCGATAGGGGAACCGAATGTGTGCGGAGCACACGGGGATCGGCGTCTTGCTCCAACCGGCGATTTCGCGAGTCACTGATTGTGAAATATATATATATATATATGTGATGAGACCATTCATGAAAAAGTAGTTGATAAATATGGTAAGATTGAAATTATATACACACATTACCGATCAATTATCCACATAATGAGTCCATCCAATAATACATTAAAAGTGAAAAAGTAAAAAGATCAAATTTTCTATTTGATATAGCAAATTGTTTATATATTAAACAACGCTGCATCTTTGAAAATATAATTCTAAATGCTAAGAAATATAAGAGAAATATTGTATTTTACTTTTTTACTGCGTATATAATACGTATTTTAATTATATTTTTATTTTTGGAAAAAATTGCGTGGAGCGGAATATAATTCGATGAAAAAAGTATAAAAGTTTTGAACTAAGTATATGTTTCTATATTTTCTATAAATTCTAGTTTCATATGCATATTACGAGCGGCCTCTGGAGAAATTCATACCGCTCAAAGTTCTTCCGAATGAGGTCAAAGCCGGTTCTCTACAGGAGTTACATGATAAACAGTCAAAAAATTGATAGATTACGTTGCTTGGTTCTAAGAAGAAAAAGGTCATCGCCTTAATGACGCAATGATGATTGATTGATTGATTTTGAATAATTAAATGTTTTGCAACTCCAATGGTATAGCTATTTGGTTTTATTTTTAAAATACGCGGCGATAACCACACAGTTTTGGAAAATAAAAATACTAATCTATTTCATGTTTATTAACATTAAATATTTAACCAATCTTTATATGAAATTAAATATAGTATAGTAATAACAACTGTAACAACTAATAACAATTGTACTGATTGTTTATTAGATTAGATCAGGTTAAGCATATAATAGTTAGATATATCATAATTTCATGCACGAATAACAAATTTAATTATATTACTTTTTATTACTTCACGTTTACTTGGTAATCAGGTTTCTTATTTGCGTTTCTTCATACATATAATATTTTTCTGCGGCAATCGAATTTAATTATTATTCAATCCTAACATTTAGTAACAGATAAAATTATATTATTATG
>NW_020222417.1:0-5754 GCF_003070985.1 Temnothorax curvispinosus
ACAGCTGACAGTCAAATTGTGTTCATAATTTTC
The DNA here is from genome assembly GCF_003070985.1 of Temnothorax curvispinosus. Lineage (NCBI taxonomy): Eukaryota > Metazoa > Arthropoda > Insecta > Hymenoptera > Formicidae > Temnothorax > Temnothorax curvispinosus. The sequence continues at coordinate 34 of NW_020222417.1, forward strand.
CATCACATAGCACACTGTTTTGTTGTCCAAAGAATCGTAGCATTGAGAACAATACGGTGCATCTTCGTAAGCTCGCTTGATTGTGCTATTTGCAAAATGAACTAAGCCTCTGCAATCATATTTACGAATTATAAGATTCGTCTAGTCAGTTATTGAATGTGGCAAGCGCTCTTTGCGAGGCCACGGGAAATCGGCGAGTCAATAGTATTTACCTCTTCTTGACCTTCTCGTAAGCCATCTTTATAACGCACAAGGACGGATGATCGCAATCCAATCCCGTCCATCCGAAGTGACACTCGCATCTGTAGTGGTCGCGATCGGTCGAAATGATACAGTCGCCATGTCCGCTGCAGTTGCGAGTACATACAGGGATGCACTCCGGTTTCGAGTGATGGTCGATGTTCGGTATGAAACCATTGTTACAAATGCACTCATTCGGGCTGACGCACTCGCCGTTCTCGCAGCCCCTTTCGCAAATCGCCTTGCAGACGTTTTCTTCAAATTTATTGTTCTGAAGCGCGTAGCCTTCGCGACACGTGCACTCATCCGGCGCCGTGCACATACCGTCTAAGCACCCTCGGTTGCAGATGGGTATGCAAGCACCGGCCGTGTCCTTCCTGTAACCGGCGTCGCAAACGCAAATGCCTGACTCGTGACACGTCCCGTTATCTCCGCACGAGAGAGCATTGCAAGGAGGTCCGTTGAGACGATAACAAAAGTGGTAGCTTTCAAAATCACTGTCTTCGAGCCACTTCGGATAGTAACCTGGATCGCAAGTGCATACGTTTGGCGCGGTGCACTTACCACCGTAGCACTCGAAATTGCAAACCGGTTGGCAGATATGTTTCTCGGACTAGTTGTTTGACAATCGAAAATCAAATGAGTTTAATTGAAAAAATTTCAATCAGTTGTGATTAAAAAAATCGTTTAAAAATAACACTCCTCTGAATCAAACGACTGCTTCGAATCGATAAAATACGATATAATTTGATTGTGCTGTTTGCCCGTCATGTATTACTTGGATAGGTACTGATACCAATAGGTTTATTCAACGATGAAAAAAGTTTGAATATATACTGGTCATTTCAAATCGCGAAACTCGGCAACGGGAACCCAAGCTCAATTTTTAAAACGAATTTTCAGGCTTTCGGAAAGTCTCAAGTAAAGTTGATAGAATTTGTTTTTAACTATGTGCGTGATTTCAAAGTTAAAGTTAAAGTTTAAAGACATTAATCCTGTCCAGTACCGTTTTTAAGAATTATTTAGGCAATAATCGTGACTTGTTAAACGTATATGTTCGTCGTAACTTAATTAAAATTTCTTTTTACTGATAACAATAATACAAATTTTATAAAAAATTACGATATTATTATGATTTAGAAAAGAAATCGCTTTTTATAAGATTAGAATCTTCTTCTCGCGTGATGAGTGGTTTTTAGATATTTTGTCAAGAGTTTTGGCTATATAATAACGTTTACATTTTATTGTACAGATATACTTGCCAATTCGGGAAACGGTGTTTTCGAAAAATTTTCATGCAGCTCTGTTATAATTAACTGTGCGTGTGAGCGATACCCTTCGAAGCAAGTGCATTCATTGGGCGACGTGCATTCTCCGTTGGGTCCACAAGGTATCGTGCAGATCGGCTTGCTTTGAGTCGAGTTAGATAAAACGACAGATGTATTGGATTTCCACACTGTTGGATTTCCATGTAAGCATTTTCCGGGCGCGATGCATATGCCATCACCGCATATATCATTATCGCAGATTGGCTCACATATATGTTTGGAGTTGTTACGGAGTCTGTAGCCTTCGTTACAGCCGCATGTGTACGGCGCTACGCACATGCCCATTTTGCATGACGGGAAGCATTGCGGTTCGCAGGCGATTGAGACGATCGTATCGTTCGCAGTGTGATACGTCTTTATGTAACCGGGTTTGCACTGGCAATACCCCGGTCTTACGCACGTCCCGAAAGCGCACGAATCGTCGCACTTAGGCCTGCAGGTGAATGAATCGTTCTCGTCCTTTTCGTAGCCGTCCGCGCACTTGCAGATGTTAGGGGCCACGCAAAGGCCATTGGTGCACTTATGATCGCAAACTGGCTCGCACATGAACTTAAAGACGTGGTAGAATCTCTTGCGTTGCCTGTAACCGGAAGGACACGTGCACACGTGCGGCTCGGTGCAGTATCCGTGAGTTTCCTCGCATTCCGCTGGGCAGACAGGTCGACAGGTGAATCCGTCCGAGTCCAACAAATATTTCTCGTTGCAATTGCAAACCCCATCGACACAAGTACCGTTGACGCAATTGTTTGTGCACTGCGACACGCACGAGCCGTTGCTTGACATGCGGTATCCTGTGTTGCAGGTGCACACGTCAGGCTCCTTGCAGGTACCATTTTGGCACGACTGCGGGCAACGCGGTACGCACATTGCACCGGATTTCACGTAGCCTTCGCAGCATGTCAACTCCGTGTGAAACTGTAATACTCGTAATTGCCAAATTAGCGGATTATAATTGTGGTCTAAGCAAACAAGTAAACAAGAGATTGACAAATCGTTTGCAAAACAAAAATAAAGACGAAAAGCTTGCTGATTTATACGAAAATTGTTCTCTCTCTTATTTCTTCTTTATTTCTTTATTGCGTATTTATCAGCTTGATTACCTCTTTTTTATAATATAATCGAGTCTTGTTTTGATAGGGTTCCCCAGGCATAGCATGTTCTGGTTTAGAGTAATATGTTTCGTTATAAGGAACTAATTGTGATACGTTTCGACTGTAATAAAATTAGCAAAATTAATATACGCATTAACATATGTAAACGCGTAATTTGCAAAGTATTTCGAAGAAATTATCTAAAAAATTTATACGTAAATAGAGTATAACAAATATAAAATATACCTGACCTTTCATTGCACCTTGAATAATTGAATATCTTTACAACTTTCTTTAGTTCGAGCTGAGACGATGGATGGTCGTGATCAAGTGAAATTGCGTTTACTTTTAAAAATAGTATCTTGATAGCCAAAAGAGCGATCAAACTATTAAACAACCCCATGATTTGTCACCTTTATTACGAAGTAATGTTCACTTCGTGATGTTTATAGACCGACTGTTAAAGTGCTTCCTTCCCATATATCATCGCCCGTTTATCTCTTGCTTTGCATGTGTATGACACACCAATACATACTATGTTATTCTTTTAAAGCAAGATATGCTGTATTATCAAGCCGGGGCGTCCTATGACGCGTAAAAGCTCGGCCTGGACAAATTACACCAAGTCATCCCGAGCCACGCGTCATAGGACCTCTGGCAGACCGGGATAGGTCACTAACGTACGAGACTCGCGGTTCGTGGCTCGTCGTTCCTTTTGAGAGTCGATAAACAGAGAATCTTCTTTAGGATATGAAATTTTTATTTCTTTTTATTGTAATTTAAACTTCGTTAAATGATCTGCTTCGACGATCTGACGACTTATATCGTTCTCATGATTGTGAAATTTTAATTGCTCTCTGACATTTTGGGTTAAATATTATCGGAGTCAAAGAACTTATCGAGCCACTAACCACCGATAGCGTTGATGCGTTCGATTCGTCGATTTGTCTAGGCTTGTCGAAAAATATATGCTCCGCGTCTAAGCAAATGCGATTCAAATTGATGGCAGAATAAGAATAGAACTCTCGATAATTAAAATAACAAAGTGGGGTAAAAATGAGCAATCAGAGAACAACGCGATTGTTGGTGTGTAAGTAGTCACAATATTTATAGTTACAATTAATTGTACATATTATTACGCAAAATGGTCGTTTCGATTTGAGCCATTTTCAGCGATATCAAATGATAAATGATAGTTAATTTTCAACGTTTATTAAATCAGCAATAAGTGATTCTTGATAGCGTGGTCAAAAAGTTATGTGGATAAAGAAAGTTGACGTTAAAATTCATTACTTAATAGTCTGTAATCAGGACAAATCTGACACATGAAAATTAAAAATTGAAAATACAAAAGAATTAAAAATAGAAAAAACTCACCAAGTAGTCTCAAGGACGTGAGATTAAAAATGAAGCCGTGAAGATAAAATCCATAAAAACCAAAAACGTGATTCAATTGTAGCCTCGTATGTTAACTTATGATGTGATCGAATGAAAAAACTTTGAAACTTTTAGAAGCATATGAGAAAGAAGAATTATTGTGGAACTTGAGGCATTCTTTACATAAAGATAGGAACGCTATATTAATTTTTCCAAGAATTATTTGATTCTTGGAAAAGAATGGAAACAATATTAAACATTCTTATTAAATGATAAAAAAAGAGGAGAGATGTATTATTGCTGCACCGACCATGATCTTTACTTGTTGGCTATCTATTTCAAACTGATGAGTTGCAGACTATTACAGCCTATATGAGTTTAAACTAGAGCTAACGCGTCCATGGGACCTTTTGCGACTTGTTATAGTTCGTTGCTTGCTAATTCGTGAGACGAATTTATTGACAGGCATATATATGTAAGCCACGTGTCGTGACGAACTACACGTCGTAAAACTCCGGTTTGAAAATTACTCAAAGCCTGTGTGTTCGTAGCGTAAAGTTTATTTTAAAGTCGATTACTCGTGTTGAGACAAATTTACCCAAAACATGATTAACAGAAACATTTATTTTTGAAATTACTATTTATTCGAAAACAGGTGCAATTATGTGTGCGAAAGAGTTAATACTTAAAATTTACTAATTTATTTTTTAAGATGTAGAAATGTAATAAATAAATTTGCTATGCAGACGGGTTTGTAAGTATAATGATCGTCGCTTTGTAAATTGCATTCGCAAGTTTCGGGTGCGACGTATGTGCCGTGTATACCAAGAATGAGTGGATACAGGAACACAGCGTGATACGTTAGGTGCTGCTGTTTCTTCTGTGCGGATCCGTAATTGCAGGTGCATTCGTTTGGACGTATGCATGTCAGCAACTAGGTTGACAAATCGGTTTACACACGTGATGCAGTTCAAAATACATTTCCCTTTCGGTTATGAACGCGTATCCGTCGCAACAATAATATTCTCTGCGATGTGATCTGCGAGACTAAGAATATAAACGCGAGATTTTACGTATTAGTAATATCGAAGTATTTATTTATATGCGCGAAAGAGTAAGTAGGAAGTTAAATAATATAAAAATTATATCTTGAAAGAATAATACCAATAAGAGATATTTGATAATAGGCGACTCGATTAGCAGAGCGATGGTAGTTTTTTTTACAAAAATTTGATCAACGTTTTAAAATATTAATATTAAACATTACGAGATAAGCTGCATTTTATTGCACATTTTATTAAAGGTAATATTACTGTAAAAGTTATCAGTTACGATTAATATTATTTTTACACTTTTAATTAAAATTTTATTCGTTTTGTTGGTTTTCGATTTTAATCGACATCTGTTGATAGCACAAGGCCAGAACTGGGGCAGTAATTACAGTCTGAAGGAGGTGACCGATATATTGTGGCCACACCTGCCGAAAATGTCTCGAGAATTTCATTATCATTGAACGGTTGTAAACAGCGTCAATTACGTCACGTCTCGTATTACACGGCTCGCTCATTATGAAAGTTATTCATAGATAATATTACCATTGATAATATTAGCGATTGATCGCAATGGAGTATATTGTAATAAATTAAATTTGCGTTCGCAATAGATATAACATTTATTTTGACAAA
>NW_020222418.1:0-3371 GCF_003070985.1 Temnothorax curvispinosus
GAACCTAATGAAGTAAGAGATCAAGTATACTGATAGTTAAGTAAAATTTTAGCTTTATTCTATCTGACTAGTGCTGGATGGTAATTGAGACTCTGATTCTTTATCTAATGTATTTATCGTATTAGAAGAAAGTTCGGAAATATGTACAGTTGTATGATGCCTTTTACCACACTTCTTGCAACGTTTTTCTATTTTGCACATTGATACCTTATGTTTCCCTAAACAATTATAACACAACTTGTGTTTGTCTATGAGTGCTAACCTTTGATTTATAGTCCCGTTGACATACGTAGGACAATTTACATGAAAATGTTCTCCCTTACAAATAGAACAAATGAAGTGGCTAAATGATGAGTTGTTATTAGACGTTTCCGAATAATGAGATTTTGTTGAAGCTTTAAATGTGATTTTGTCCCCTCGAGACTTTTCATACGCCTGCAGCGAAGAAAGACGAGTAACTAAAAAATCGATAAGCTCTTTCCATGATGGAGGGATTTTTGAAGAACCTAATGAATTTTCCCATGCTTTTATTGATTCTGAATCCAACTTTAGTACCGTCAAGTGAACAAAAATGACATCCCACGTTTCAACTGGCTGTTGCAAAGTTTCCAAAGTGCTATGAATTTGCAGCACAGTGGTGTACAATAGTTCTAATTCAACAGAAGATTCTTTTGTCATAGGCTTTAGATTGAATAAGGAGTCTAATGCTGTGTTGACCTGAAGTCGATTATTATCATAAAAAGATACTAACGATTCCCATGTCTTTGAAAAATTCTCTGTAGTTAATGCCGTATTTTGAATTAATTGAGATGCTGTACCGGTTAAACTAGTTTTTAAATATTGTAACTTTTCAACGGGATTTAAGGATGTAGATACAACCATAGAAGCAAACAAATCTCGATATTCTAACCATTTTGCCGGATTACCATCAAAGGTAGGAATTTTAATACGCGGAAGCCTTGAATATGGATAACCGCTTGTCGAAGGAATCTCATTAGACAAAGATTGAACGGGCAAAGAATTAGTTAAAACTGGTTGTTCTGTAATTACACTATCCCTTATTGATATTGGTTCATTTATATGAGAACTAGGCCTTACGACAACTGATTCCTCTTCCCTAAGATTCGATTCCACCACAACAGGTTCATTTACATAAAGACTCGACTTAATCTGTTCAACAGCTGCTAGGTAACACGTACGTGTAGTTGAGAATAATTGATCAACGAAGTAAGAATGAGATAGCGCTAATTTTTTATCCTCATTTCCGAGTTTATTGACTGCCAATAGAATAGTGTCGTTCATTGAAGTAAACCTATTCCACTTATGTTTAAGGTAACCTATATGCTCGTCTATTTTAGTTTGTGTAGGTGTCGACGGATCACTGTCAATAAAGTTTTTATACGCGATTGCTATGAATTGACTCATTTGTAATTGTTGATTAAAATAATCGAATATTGAATCCATTGTTCGGAATGTAAATATTTACCGATCTCAAACTAGAAATGACTCAGGCGGAATGATCTATCACTTGTCTCTATTTGTAAACCTTCGCGAAACTCGATCTGTCGCTTCCTCAATCCGGATGTTAATTTGTAAATGTAACAATAATCAAAATGAATCTTGAATTTAATAATTTTATCCGGAATCTCAAATCTATATCCGGCTCGAAGGACCAATGTTTGCACAAGCTCGCGCACAAGCCTGAACTCTAGATTTAGATGAGGAAGGACAAATAATTAAGAATCCGGTGGTTGAGAGAGAGATTGCATTTAATTATTTAAGAACTGTAAAATGACTCGAATGGGCAGAACTAGGCAAAGAATACCAACATTCGTTGCTTCGGAGAAGGGAAACTGCCCGAAAACCTTCCCAGTATTCGTGAACAGGTTATTACATAAATTACAGAATATAATGAGAATACAATAAATGAATAAAATACGCAACGTAAATAAATCAATAATTATTATAGTACAGTCCTTTCCTGGTATCGATGACGAAATGAAAGTGAAATTCAAAGAAGCTTTGTTTTTATATATTCAGTTTACTCATAAAGGAAATGTTTATAGTACGTAATCTCAGAGTTTCTGTTAACGTAGTCAAACTAAAAAGAGAAAATGTAATTTCAGGATAGGACTGTTCAACAAAGAAATCAAATCAATCAGCATATAAATTCAAACATAAGTAATATAGATATTGAATCAATGTATCAATCTGTGAGTCGTAATTATAGCCTATTTCGCTTTAACTTGTTAAAGTTTATCATATATCGACATTTTCTATAAAGCTAATAATTTTCTTTTAGCCAAATCCCTTCTTTGATACAAAATTACAAAGTATAAGAATTTCTCAATAGATAGCATTCACAAAGCTTATTGAATCGATACATTAATTCAGAATAGCAGAAACAATATATTTGATCAGTCAGAGTTAACACCATACGTAGTGAAATAATCATTAAATCAAGAAATTAATGCTCACAGAAACGCACAGAAATGAATTTGATAATAACGCAAGAGAAGAATTATGTCTCGCATCGAACGCAATTTCATTTAATACTTATTTTAAAAGAAATAGAGAAAATGGTCGCAAGGTAATATAATACATCATAAATACGTAATAAAGTTTGTCTTTTACAGTTCACGAAAAATGGTTGCAACCGTACGATAAGTGAATTTACTTTAAACTGAGCTCAGTATTCTAATTTTACTCGAAATAGATTGTTCACAAACGGAAATAAGAGAGGATGGTTTCCTTTCAACCCGCGAGACTAGCAAGGATAACCCTCAGATGAGATTAGGATCCTTTGATCAGGATTCCTATCGTGACGCTAGACGAAATTCTAACGTCTCTACTTAGAATTGAGAAATAATTGGTTACCTTGTGAGAAAATCAGGTGAATATTTAGAGCTAGTCTTACAGAACACGCCACAGATATCTTTTCCTACACTTTATGACTTCGAAAGGGCTCGAAATTCCTGTCGTCCAGGCTCTCTCGAGTTCTGCTGCAAATGGCTGCCCTCCTTCGTGCCACGTGCCGGCATGGCTCGCCGGTACGGATATCCCTGGATTCCTCTCGGTAATGCTCGCCGTATCAAGTATATATCGTTGAATAAAATATGGTATGCAATTAATCACAATGTGAGACACGGATATACGATTCAATACTGAATGACGCGACACCAAAAATATGACGCAACACTATCGACTTTTTGCAAAAGAACACGAAGCATCGTGCTCGCAATCTGGGAAACGAATGGCTCGCTCGCTCGGGCTGCACGCCCCTCCAGATATCCTTACGCAAGCGCGCGGGACGACCGCGCTCGACCGTTCTCGAGCGCCCGCGTTACTACGCGGTCGGAACTATTTCTTCG
>NW_020222419.1:0-4325 GCF_003070985.1 Temnothorax curvispinosus
GTAAAGTACCCTTTAGGTTCTTGTTCTGGTCTCAAAAATTTTGTTCTCAGTTGTTCCAGTGGAGAACACGATAGTTTTAAAGCGGGAAGCCTGGAACAAGATTTTTAACGAAGAAAATCAAAAAATAATATTTCCGATGTAGAGTAAAGTACCCTTTAGGTTCTTGTTCTGGTCTTAAAAATTTTGTTCTCAGTTGCTCCAATGGAGAACACGATAGTTTTAAAGCGGGAAGCCTGGAACAAGATTTTTAACGAAGAAAATCAAAAAATAATATTTCCGATGAAGAGTAAAGTACCCTTTAGGTTCTTATTTTGGGCTTAAAAATTTCGTTCTGAGTTGTTCTAAGCGGTTTGAAATATATTCTAGATCGACAGTTTTGTAAATCATTTTGTTTACGAATAAATGGCTAAAAACTGTTATTTTTAAATTTTTTCTTTCTTCAATATCTCTTAAAGTTTTTAACCAATTGAATTAATACTTTGGAACAATGTTTGGAACAACTAGAACAATCTGTAGCGATAAAAAAATTTTTGATTTTTGAAAAAAGGGGGGCCAACGGAAAATAGGTTTTTTTATTTTCTGGATTTTCGGTTTGATTTAGGGATCTGTCCTTTTGGAACAATATTTGGAACAACTAGAACAATCTGTAGCAATAAAAAAAATTTCGATTTTCGAAAAAAGGGGGGCCAGCCAAAAAAATCGTTTTTTTTATTTTATTAAAAAACTGTTTGGAATTAAAGAATATCGTTTTGGAACAATGTAGTACAAAGTCAGAACAACCTGGAACAATTTTCAAAAATATGAATTTCAAAAAAAGGGGGGCTAACTTCATACACTCGTTGGTCGGCGATGTAGATTATGGCTCCTTGGATCCGTCGAAGGTAGGTATTCAATAATCTTTATCTTTCTTTTGATATGAAAGAGTATAATATTTATTGTAGAACTTTTACGATACAAGTGGTTTATATGGGAGGATAGAACAAGTATAAGATATGTGACCTTTCCTGGTTCGTTCCACACTCTCCGTCGAGAGGGTGAAAGATTCTGCTTTTATACAATTTTGGAAACGGTAGTGGGAGGTGACCGCACCTCGTTACGATGAGTCATAAGGCGTTGTCTAACGGATATGAGTCTACTTCTAGTGGTGTGGCTCGCTTGCCAGCAATGAGTCATAGGGTGGTGTCTTGAAATTCGTTACCTTATATGGTCATGCGTTGAGCTCTGTTTCGACATGTCCATATATGGTCTATGCGAGGACTAGATTCACTCGAATGAGTCATACATGTGACTCATCTGAATTTTTCTATTTCTATTCTCTGTTCTAACAGCGATTTGTATTAAGAGCGATACCTTCTTTCATTATAAAATCTTAATATGACTTTTATCATAAAGGAAAATAAGAAATCTTTAATATTTTAATGTTAAAATGTGCAAATATACGTTGAATATTATTTAAGTTTCTTCAGACATGCTTTACATACAGTAGAATAGTTTAATAGTACAATTAAAGTCATTATTAGCATGTTTAAAGTATAAAAGATATTGCTCTCTTTGTCTAACAGTTACTATGATATATCTGACTCTCTCTTTCTCTTCTTCAGATTGTACAATATTCGCATCTCACTCGGATTCGCGTTCTCTATGCTACGCATATACAATTCTATCTTTTCAGGTTCGTGGGTGACGTTTCGGCGCCTGACGCTCGATATTTATATTAAATTTAGTAAGTATATATATATATATTTTTTTTTTTGTTAATAATAATGTTGATAAAAGTGATGTTAGCGGTGGTAATAAAGACTCTAATATCATGTTAATAATATATCGTGCAGGTGGAAATGGTTAGCGTTCTCATTAGTACAGGAAATCAATGAAATTAAATTGTTTATATATAATAAGATTTTTATTATTTTTATATCTCGCGAATGGTTGGGAATTTGATAGGAGTGTATAGGAAATATATTGTGGGACTTTCACTAAAGTATAATATAGCATTGGAAATTTTTATTATTTATGTATGTGTTTGTTAATAACAAATTATTAATTAAATAAATTGGTACTTTTTAACTTGCATATTAATATTGTTATGTTCTCTTTATTTAAGAGGTTTTGAATTTCTAATATCATCTTATTTAAGAGCATTCTTTATTTTATTGTTATAAATATTTCGTAAATAAACAATTGCAGAAATAAAAGTTATTATCATTTTTCGTAGGTGTACTGATGCATAGTTTACGTGCGCGGTCAAAATTCGTGTTTACCCGAACGAGTTTTCATCCACATAATTGTCAATTATATGGACGAGTGCAGACGAATGTATGCATTTTGTTAATTAATTAGGTGTAGCGAGTTGTTAAAAATTATGTTTTTTATACGGGCTTAAAGAGGAAAGTTCAAACTTAATTTACATGCAAACGGGGTATTTTTAGCAGGCGTAGTTTAAGAGATATTAAGGATCGAAGTTCGATCCAGTCGAATTTTTGATATTTAGGGCGTATAATATCAACCTTTTTTAAAAAAAAGGTAAAGAAAGGCGCCAAGTACACGCATAGTAGTGTGTATGTTGTTACCTCAAAAAAAAAACAGTGGTAGTATTATACCTTAAAAAAATCTAAGTAACAAGTGGTAGACGAAATCTTTGTATCTTGAAAAATCTCAAAAAAACCTAAACAGTAGTATCTTCACCTAAAAAAAAAAAACAAAGTAGTAGTATTATACCTCGAAAAAACTTAAGTAACAAGTGGTGAACGTAATCTTTGTATCTCCAAAAATCTCGAAAAAACCTAAGCAGTATTATTTTTATTTCCAAAAAATTATTACTCAAGTGATACACATCACAAAATTACGTTACCTTCTCAAAAAATGAGTCGCGCTTCAAGTGATCTATTATTACAATTACAAAAAAAAAATGATATCTCTTTTCAAATTACAGCGCCAATTACAGAGAACATATATTTTTCGAGATACAAAGATTACGTCTACCACTTGTTACTTACGTTTTTTCGAAGTATAATATTACTACTGCTTTTCTTCGATTAGAATAAAAAATTGAATCATGAAGAATTACACAGAGGTAACAGTACAAAATATAAATATTTTATTAAAATATGTATTATATATATGAATATGTATTAATATTTAAACCCAACAAGGGAATACAAGGTATTTAAATATAAAGTTTATATATGTATTTTAAAAGATTCAATCGCATCGCAAAGAATTACAGAGGTAACAGTACAAAAAATAAAAATATTTTATTAAAATACATAAATTTTTCTCGTCAAAAAACTTGGCGCTGCTAGATCTCAAAATTAGGTCAGCCTGGTGTGTATGTGCGAGCGAGTGGGTGTGGACGATGTGTGTGTGTAATTTGTAAAAGGTCTCTCTCTCTCTCTCTCTCTCTCTCTCTCTCTCTCTCTCTCTCTCTAGCAGCGCCAAGTTTTTTGACAAGAAAAATTTATGTATTGTGAGACACCTAGACATCAAATTCAACGTATTATTATACCTGGACACCGAAAACTATAGAGCGCACTATCTGGAACCCGACATCAGCAACCTGGAACACGTGGACATCGAATTCAAGGTATTAATACACCTGAATACCGAAAACTATGAAGCGCACTATGTGAACCTCGTCATCGCCAACCTGGGACACCTAGACATCGAATTCAACGTACGATTACACCTGGACACCAAAAACTATGAAGCGCACTATCTGGATCCCGTCATCAGCAACCTGGGACACGTGGACATCAAATTCAAGGTATTAATACACGTAGACACCAAAAACTACGGAGCGCACTATGTGGACCTCGTCATCGGCAACCTGGGACACCTAGACATCGAATTCAACGTACGATTACACCTGGACACCGAAAACTATGAAGCGCACTATCTGGATCCCGTCATCGGCAACCTGGGACACGTGGACATCGAATTCAAGGTATTAATACACGTAGACACCGAAAACTACGGAGCGCGCTATGTGGACCTCGTCATCGGCAACCTGGGACACGTAGACATCAAATTCAACGTACGATTACACCTGGACACCGAAAACTACGGAGCGCACTATGTGGACCTCGTCATCGGCAACCTGGGACACGTAGACATCGAATTCAATGTATTATTACACCTGGACACCGAAAACTATGAAGCGCACTATCTGGACCTCGTCATCGGCAACCTGGGATACCTAGACATCAAATTCAAGCTTGATTCATAAGAATCGACTTAAAAATTCCTTAGCGGCACTTTCTGCCAAGCGTAGAGAACCTTCTTTTCCGTTGACTCAATATATATTATATATTACCTAATTTACCTAA
>NW_020222420.1:0-3120 GCF_003070985.1 Temnothorax curvispinosus
CAAATGCAAAGGAAAAAAAGAAGAAAGTAAAATTGTAAGAAGTTCACGAAATGTATAAACTATTTACAGAATGTTAACTAAAAAAAAAGACTATTATAAACTTCTTTTAGAAATTTTACACAGCCGCGAATATAAATTTAAATCGCATATTTAATTTAATAAACTTTAATTAAATAACAATTGTATACAATATATATATATATATGTTATTTGTTATTATAATATTACAAAAATTATACACATAATACACACGCACACAAATTATACACACGCACTAACTGATTATACGGAACGGAAATAACTACAAATGTTTCATTTTTATAGCAAAAGGTAAAATATAATTAAGAGCCTCGTTCAATCTTTCCATCGTCTATATAAATATAAATTAATCAATGAAAGTTTGCAGCGTGATTGAAATAAGATCATGAAAGTGGCGCGTTCGATTCGAGCATGAGCAAACGCAGCCATGCAAGTTCATCATGCTTCCGTATCGTGTACTAACCAGGCGTAAATCGTTGATGCCATACAGTACAGCGGAGAGATTGTTCTTAGCCATGGTTTTTCCTGCGAAAATTTGCAACAGATAAGTAGTGATCCGCCTGCGTCAAGTTGCTTTCGGATATTTTGATAAACACAGAACGCACGAAATGGGACTCAGCGTCCAAGAGAGAACTCGCTGCTATATATACACGCCTCGCAATTATATTGTATATAGGTATTAAACTATCACCGCGACCTTATTATCGTCGTTTACTTTCACTACCACCGCTATCACCGATCATCCTTCGCGGCGCAAATTTATCGAATAGTCCAATTTGTGCACATTTCGCAATCGCACCTTCAACCGTTGCGCAATGCCATCGCGGAAACACGCTGTTTTTGCGGGAACTATTAAATCGATTTGTACTGTATATGCATGTAGTTCCACTTTTCCTCTCTGCTATCAATCGACCCTGCGTCCGTAGCTCGTGCGTTGCGTTACGACCCCGAAGCAAAAAAATTCGCTCAACGTGCGCGGACCGTTCGGACGTGTTTTGTCTGGAAGAAAAATAAATTTTAAGTATTGCGACTGTTACTGTCTGCATTGATCCCCACTCAGCCTTTCAGTGGATTTCCATTTAGACTTTGCCACGCTAACGGTGATTCAGACTTTGTTAACAAACAAGGGCAAATCTGGCCGTATTGACCGCTGATAGGCGGTAAGAGCCAAAAAATAGAAGAAGACCCCGAAGCAATGTGACGTAACATAGGATAGATGCGACAAAATAAATAAATAAAACAAAATACCTATTCTCCTCTTGATTGTGCGCCTCTCTAGAAAACTTCTCCTTCTGTACTTATACACTCGAAGCTGAACTTGAGCTTGGACGGCTTGGACTAGAGCTTCTTGGGAACGACGACTTGTCTCTAAAGATCGGATCCTTAGTGTACGATCTATATTTAGAAGAGGTATTTCTTAAAATTCTTCTTAATTGGTTCGACGTTTTAAGAGAAGGGATGTTATTAGACTCTCCGATTGGAAAGGATTAAAGGACAAAATTGAGAAAATCAGAAAATCTGACATATGGTCTACAAATGTTTGATAAATTTTATCTTATGTGAAAGGTTTATTTAGAATCTGATAATTTTTGTTTTGATTGTCCATCTGTGACGAGTATCTGCTTAACATGTGAGAAAAATATGAATCTTTAGAATTTCTAGTTTGGTTTACAATAGATTAACCCATCATCTTAATGCTTTATGTTGCAAGATGCAAAAAGGTCCTCATTAGTATTTAATTATATTAATATACAATAATACTTAAGATAAAATTATTCATTAATAATGCATAAATTTTATGCACGTCTAATTTTATATATAATACGTCTGGATATCAAGTTTGCATATAATATGGGCAAACCGCTTGTATTAGTTTAGCTGTACATATCTTTGATAGTATCTGTTCTGCAATTACACGATAATTATATGAATATTACAAAATTATGCAGTTGAAGCAATCCGAAACGGATTGAATGTTTAGTTCTTCAGATAGAACTACTTTCCATATTTTCTTCTTTATTTTTCTGGATAGTATCTAGAAAAATACAGTATTACATTTTTTATTTTTTTTTTTCTATAAGATAAGAAATATTCAATTTTGAAAACACTTATTTCTCTCAGATATGTCTCCACTATTTTATCTTTATTGAAGTTTTACGAGATCAGAATACTAAACAAGGTAACACCTAAAACTGCTTGCATTTTGTTATGTAACTTACATGCAAGCAACATAAATGGAAATAAGTAATGGAAATATCAAGAAAGAAATAATTGTATTCATGATCAATGTATTGAGATAAACTAATTATAAAAAAATCTTTTATATCGTTAATCGTGTATTTGTTAAATTGTATGTAATAAATAACTTACAATAAATATAACTTGTACTTTATTCCCAGCCCCAAATTCCCGTCGATTCTTTAATTGTAGCTCTATTATCTCTTCGTATTCTCGTCACCGCGCTTGCTTCTCCTTTAACAAGTGCTCTCTTTGCCTGGCTCCTCTCACGTTTGTCAAGTGCTAATTTTGTTCTCTTTTTTATCACGTCTGGTGCAATCGTAGCAGCTGTTGAAATACTCCGTATACTTCGTGTGTCATCATAAACCTGTGCTGCTTCGTCTTCCGGGTTTGATGATAAACCATACGATGTACAATCATTGTATTCTTCATTGGCCATTACATTTTCTACATCTCCGTTATTTCGTTTACATTCATTTTCCATGTTGCTTTGCTTGTCAGAACATGGTACAGTAGATATCTCCTTTAAATGTTCATTATCGTTATTTAGTACTGTCTCTCTTGTTGGAACATCAAATTTTTCTTTTGCAGTTCGATCTTGAACTTGTACATCATTTAACTGATATTCCAAATCTTCGATATTATCAACACAATTTTCATACGTTTCATCCTCACTGCCCGTATCAGACTCAACATCTTCATTGTCTTTTTCTTCTTTATATTCAAAATCAATTTCTGTTAAGAAAATGTCAATTTCTTTTTCTATTTGCCTTGCAAAACCACTGGCTTTAACTTCTGCATCTACGTTGTCCTCACGTCTAAAATAGATAATATTAACTTGTT
>NW_020222421.1:0-1978 GCF_003070985.1 Temnothorax curvispinosus
AGAGGAGAGAGAGCATATTAAACTTAGACAGTTTGCAGCCGAGTCTGTCGAAAGCAGATCTTGCAAAGTATCTGCTACAAAACTTGTCAACAGAAATAATACAGATTTGATGCCGATTCTGATATATCACACGTTTAATAATTTAAATGTTGATTAAAATGTATCTGGTCGAGTGTTTTAAAACAGATAAGATTTGACCTACTCAATTTTAAATTAGCTGTACAAGTTTGTTTTGATTATTGTCTTATGTTTTCGATATTTTAAAACGATTTAAAAAAAAACAGGTTTTCTCAGCACGGAAGATGAAGTAGTTCCTGGCAACATGGGTCTGAAGGATCAAAGTATGGCACTTCGCTGGGTATCGGAGAACATCGAATGGTTCGGTGGCAACCCGGAGAAAGTGACTTTGGTCGGTATGAGTGCCGGTGGTGCAAGTGTGCATTATCATTACTTATCGCAACTGAGCGCGAATCTCTTTAAAGGTATTTTTTCAAGACGACACAAAAATCAATGAGAAGACTAAAAGGCGTTTCACCTATTACATTAAACAACTATGCAACAATTTTATATGATATAGGTGGCATATCATTTAGCGGTACAGCGTTTGATTGTTGGGCTCAAACAGAGAACGCCTTAGAGAAGGCCAAGAAATTGGGCGCTTTGATGGGATGCCCTACAACCAGCTCCAGAGATATGATACGTTGTTTGAGATATCGTCCAGCCCGCGCGATCGTCCAGGCTACAAGTGAATTTATGGTAAAATTTGCTGCTCTTTTTGTTGTCTTGAAACAAAAGCAACAAATGTGACCCTAGGATGTGGAAAATTTTTTATAAATCTGATTGATTTTATGATTTTAGCCGTTCTTATACAATCCCTTCACTCCTTTCGGTCCGGTAGTTGAGAAGATTGGTGATGAAGCACCCTTCATCGACAGAACGCCCGTTGAAATCATTAATAGCGGAGACGTTCAAGACGTACCCTGGGTTACGGGAGTAACGAGCGAAGAAGGCCTCTATCCCGTAGCTGGTAAAATAATGCGCAGAATAATAAGAAAATTGTCCTCCCCTTAATAAATATGCAGGTAGTTATGAATACTAATTCATCGCAGAGTTTATTGCTGTGGATCAAAATTTGAAAGAGCTGAACGACAATTGGGATATTCTTGGGTCGCTCTTCCTTGATTTTAACTATACCATCCCCAAAGAGAAACATATCGAAATTGCTCGTCTCATCAAGACACATTACTTTAGTACAAAACCGATCGATCGACAGAATACAAAAGAACTGATACAAATGTCGAGTGATCGCTTCTTCGTGGTCGATAGCGAGAAGGCCGCGCGAATGCAAGCTGGAGTAAATCAAAATCCAGTCTGGTATTATTACTTCAGTTACAGAGGAGCGCAAAGTTTAAGCGATTCTTTCAGCGGTACCACTGAGAATTATGGTAAGTTTATGTGGAATACCAATGTTTATGTATATTAAATTTACATGTAAGCGACGGGAAAAATTAACGGAGCCGACCGGGACTTGAACTCGGGATCCTTCGCTCACACGCCTAGCACTTAGGCTGCTACCCTAAGCACGATTGCTCCACTACTATGCTAATTTCCTCGATCTCTCATCAATACTGGCCCTACGGCCCAAAATCTCCTACATACAATATACTAAAGTACAGACATACACATATATTGTCACGAACTGACAAAAAAAATTCCATCCGTTTTTGGAACAATACATTTAAGTACTTTACCCGGGATTGAACTAGGCCTTGTGATTATTCTAAACCGAAAATATATCGTAATTTCTTTTAAACTTTATAACGAAAATCGGATTTATTAATTGAATTAAAATTAGGGTAATCAACTTCAGAATCTAAAGGAATGAGCTTATAACGCGGAACTTCTTGAATTAGATAACTTTGAATTTCGGCTTCTAATTCTCTTAGTTTTATGAAAAACGGGAAGGGATCCTAGTTGG
>NW_020222422.1:0-62144 GCF_003070985.1 Temnothorax curvispinosus
CAGGCACTTGCAGTTTATTCATACGATCCAATATCTTCATTCTTCGAAGCATTTTCTCGATAAATAAAAGAAAAGCAAGAACTTCGCTTCTCTTTATTCGCGTTATCCATTAACGTATTGGCAATTTGCAAAACATCCGCGCGAAGGCAGATAATTACATGCCGTGTTTTTGTAGTTGAAAAGCAAAAGAGAATAAACGGGAATTTATTAATCTTAACATATTTATATCGTTCCAATCAATAACTGTGCAAAATACAAAACAAGTTGTACAAATTGCAACAAGTTGGAACAAGGCAAATTTAACCAAAAGCTCTTAAGTAAAACAATAAAAAATTATATCTTCAAAACCTATACTTTAATAAAGGAAGGACTTTTATATCACTTCAACAATTTCGCTCTAAATAAAAAATATCGATCGAATTTATCCATGTCTTATTAATTTACATCGAAAGTATGCGTTCATAATTCTGAATGGCAGGCTTCTAGTTGAAAAATTTCTCTTTAGACTTAAATCCACACGCTTGTCAAATACAGAAGAGTGAATCGTCGTTGCATAATGACGCAACCCGCATCGTTCGTGCTTCCGGGTCTCGCGCGGGGCTTCCGAAGCGTCGTTTCCGAAGTAACGAGCCATTACTCTCGGTCAAATTGAGGCTGAGGTTGCAGTATGTTTTTTCGATAATTACCAGCGCCATGTAGCGCTAGTCTCGTCCTGCCCCCGTCTTCCGCGAACGAAAACGCGTCCACCGCTAATATTAAATCAGTCGGCGAAAAAGTTGGCCGTTACTCCTGATATCGAGCGTCCAATTATTGCCGACGTTAAATCAGTTCGAAGCATTGTTCCCGCCCGCGGAAAGGGCCCCTATTAAAAGTTAATGCATTTGTCACACTACCCGCGCCACTACACAGACGTACATGTACAGATGCATTCGTGCGCACGGCGCTCCGCTGGTTGTTAGGTTTTTAATGGATTTATGATTGAGGAGCGCGACCTAAAAAATTCTCAACCTCCACCGAACGAGGGAAACGAGCATCGCAAATGAATACGGTTAATCTCGTTGCGTCCCTTCATCACGAAACAACCACCGCGTGGGGAGAAGACGCGAAAATGAGAGAAAGGGAGAAAGAGAAAAAGAGAGAGAAAGGGATAGAAAGAGGGAGAGACGCTGGGCTGCACTTCATCAGCTCGCCTTTCTTTTAATAAGCACATCGAGCTTTGCGGTGAACTCGCTCTCTTTCCTCCTTCTCCCTCTCTTTCTTATTTCTTATTTTCCTTTTTTTTCCCCCCACGTCAAAACGTGCTTCTAACCTTTCTACATTTATCACCGCCCACTGCAGCTTAAGCGGCAATTTTGTAGCGCGCTATGCATGTGCTTGCTTCAGCCGCCCCCGGGCAATCCCCTTAATGTGTACTTTTTCTCACTGTCATAATTGAGGAGCCGCCCGAGAAGGAGGCCGCGGCACTATCCCCGGGAATGTTCTTCTCTCATAAATTCCGGCCTTACGCCTCGCAAGTGTGCGCCTTTGTACCTCGGCGCGCCTCGTGTTACGAGATATTAGAAAAAATTTTCGCGATTTTTCATGCGCCCTCGACGTCTTGTACTACACCTACGAGAAGTACCCTCGGGCTTCTGACTAATCCGTATGCATAATTTCATCATCGAGAAGGGTCTATTTACTCTATTTCAATTAGCTTATTGTTAGTTTCCACATCACGGACGGCAGTGTTGGTAATTGAAATGTGTTCAAAAAGGTTCTTAAAAGTTGAGTATTAGATTGTTAATAAATTTAATATATGAAATATTAACATATCTAAATATATTGAAAATGTAAAATAATTAATAGTATTAAATAATGTATTTAACATTAAGATGTTAAGTATTATTTTACGAATTAAACTTAGTTCTATTTTATAATGTAACAAAATCTTCGTGATCGAGTAAAAATATCGTTTATGTCAATTATATTATTAACCCTAGCTCGCTACACTCCGGTTCAGCGGACCGTCGGACGTTTTTCGGTTTTCTAATTTTCACATAATAATATAATTTTCTAGTTTCCTTATAATAAAGTTCAATCAGTTTAAATTCAAATTATTTTCTTGACTTGATATTATCATAAACATCTTACTCAGGAGTATGGTAAATTAAGTTCTCGAAAATAAGTGTGGGCGGTTAGCTAGGGTTAATACAAAAATTGATAAAGAAGGCAAAATATAATTAATTATTTAAAATGTTATTAATTATTCGTGATATTTATTAAATTCTTTCTTCAGACTTTTACAGTTCCTGTCCACAGAGTTTGAATTGAAAAAAAAAAAAAAAGAACTAATTTGCAAGATACATAATTTAAGATATAAATAAGATTTATAGGAAAAAAATAATTATTTTACCGCTACGATCAATTAACTTTGCGTGAGATTGTCCAGAAAATACACTCGTACCTTTTGAAAAAATGTGCAAGTCGGATATCTCAAGAATATAACGTTTATTCTCTTTTCTACATAATTTCGATTGAAACAATCTCTCAACGAGCGGTGGCTGTCATGAATTAAAAGTAAGTATCTCGTGATATCTTGGCAGCTTCTTAAAGCAACTTTTAATAAGCTGAGCGAGTAGCTAATTATATTATCTTTACCTTTAGCCTGGCTCCTATTTGGCATATCTTCATAGCGTTTAATTCCCGCTAAACAAATTTCCGATTCGACGGACTTGCAGTAAAATTTTCATTACGATGAAAGATAGAACAAAAGTTCGCGATATGCAAGCTACTTTGCCTCCGAGATGGCATATCTTAAAGTTTATTACAGATATAACATTACGCGATTATGTCATCCTTTTAAAAAGGCAGTTTTTTCCACGATACAATTCAACCTTTTCTATATCTTTAAAGCTCTTGAGACACATTTTACAATTTTTAATAAAAAATACTATATGTACAAATTCCAATTATCAGATTAACATTTATATTTTACACAATATCTAAATTTAAATTCCTTTTTTATTACTATTACAAATGATTAACCGTGATTATTGAAATAAGAAACGAATTTCTCTCGGTTTACCGTCCTAGACATATCTTAATTGTTTTTCTTTAATTACAGAATGTATAAAAAATGAATTTCAGTTTTCGCTATGTTGCTTCGTCTAGATTATACATAAGTCGGTTTAATTCTTGTTCTTTTTATTATCCTTAAATTGTGTCTTGCTTCCACTCTTTCTGAAATGCTTATTGCGCCATTACTGTGGAAACCGTGTACAGGTGTAAATGATGAGAATGTCTGCAGTATATTGAGCTCCGTGGGTTCGCTAAATCCAAATTGATACTCTGTGCAGATCAGTCATTCCTGCGGAAATTCCAGATACATCAATCGCGATAAAGGCGTCATGTTATCTCTCGAGATTAAATCTGAATACTAACGACGTCTCATTCGTCAACAATTAGCAAAAAAGCGAACATGCACGAACGAATCCGCACAATCGCCGGGGATCCGGTTCGGTTCGATCCCCTCGGCGCATCGTCGGCATCGTCGGCGTCGTCGGCGTCGTCGTCGTTCTCGTCAACGTCGTGCTTTTTCCTCATTCCCTCGTCTTTGACATAGCGATCGGCACTTCAGTCCCGGGCACTCTTTTTCCCGCTCGTCAGCCGGTCGAGCACCAAAAAGGAGGACGTTTTGACCGAGGCGCTTTATCGAGGAGCGAGCTGCCCGATCGACAATATCTCGACAATTCACCCTCGAGCGGAACGCTGCCGATTCCGTCCGTTCTCTCCTCCTCACCATCACGTCCCGCCTCCGCCGCTGCAACCTCGTTCTCTCGTCCTTTCGCACTTCTCTTTCTTTCGCCCGTCTCTCATATTTTCCTCATTTTATTTCTCCCCGGAAGGAAAACCGGTAGCCTGTGGCTGCCGTACATTCGCGCCTCCCACTTTTCCGGCGCGGCGGTCCGCATGTATCAAAGGTACATAATAAATTGAATATTATATCCAACGGCGCGAACGATAGGACGAGAGAGAGAAAGAGAGATAAGGAGAAACGAGAGAGAGAGAGAAAGGGGGGGAGCAAAGAGAAGGGGGAAAGGGAAAGGATAGAGAGCTAGGAGAATCAGTGGGAAAGAAGAAAAGCGATACCGTATAGTCCTGCGGGCCTGCGCCATGCGAGTCGAGCGCGTCCCGTCACGACGAGCGTCCCGACGCCGCTCTCTCGACTCGCTCGACGGCGCGACCAGCTCGACGCAGTCAGTACACGCGTCCCGACGCCCGGGAATGCGTCCGTCGACGGAGGTGTAGTTTTGCCGCGCGCGCGGCGCTCACGTTCGTGCGGGTGAAACTCCGCTGAAAAACGTGCAAAATTCGCGGGTCCACTTAAGGAGGGAAGGAGAGAAAAAGTGCGCGAACGAAAGAGCGAAAAAAAAGGGATTTACGCGCGTATATGGCGCGCCGTGTCACACTCTTGCCAGTATAATGCTACACTTTCTTCGCGAGGTAATATTCCTCGATGAAATTATTAATTTTTTTTTTCGTTAGAGTTGACAGTGAAGTTAATTTATTTTTATACACATCTTCCGTCAAACGGTGATATCACGCTCGAGGATTTGAATCCCTTTGGTACAACCGGAGTGAGTTTGACATGTAGATAACAGTCCATTGTCAACACGGATGCGGAGTGGTCTTTGTAATTTGGACGACGCACTATGTGCAAGGTTGAAGTAAAAGACAGGAGAGGGAAGAGATATGCTCACGTTAGCTCGCCATGGTGCAGTTGTAGTGTAGTTGCGTTCTTTTTTGCGTGATAAGTTGCTCCGGCGCTGAACATGGCAGCCGGGATCTCAAATAAAAATCGACGCGAGTACGCGTAAAACCGGTGTTACTCCAACGTTAACGTACACAATATTGTTAAAAGGACGTTTTAGAACATTTTACGCACGCAGTGAGTTATTGCGCTATATTTCACGTTATGCGTGGATGCTACAGAAAGAAAGAGAAAAAAAGAGAGAAAGAGAAATAGAACTTAGATATTCTCTTTTCCCTCCCATGCACCATGTCCATTATACGAGTCG
The DNA here is from genome assembly GCF_003070985.1 of Temnothorax curvispinosus. Classification (NCBI taxonomy): domain Eukaryota; kingdom Metazoa; phylum Arthropoda; class Insecta; order Hymenoptera; family Formicidae; genus Temnothorax; species Temnothorax curvispinosus. The sequence goes on from NW_020222422.1 coordinate 5,058, forward strand.
CATACCGAACGTGTTTCTCGTATACAGAAGGGACAGAAGGGAGTATGCGCAAATAAAAATGTGTTTATATACGATGCAGTTTTACGAGGCAAAGTCTACAAGTCAATACATCTGATTACTACTGATTTCGATTCATTTATACTTCAGAAACGAGCGCGAACTCAATTGCTGATTTAAAGTAAATTTAGAATAGAATAATGTTTCTGAATAATTAATATGTTATATCTTTGTATACACAAAACTCTTTCTCGTAAATTTAATTAAATTCCATTTCTTATTTCTTGATAATCTCTGAAAGATTAATCCTCATAGGTATTACATAAGTATCTATAAGTATTTGAACATCTTGATAACTATTTTGCAAATTAAAATTATGTTAAAAAGTAAATATGGAATTATTTTAAAAATATAAAATTTGTTTATCAATTTATACATATATATAGAATAATACGTAAAACTCATCCGTATTTTTAAGAATTAATATTTTATAATTTTTATTCAGAAGAGATCAGTTTTCAACGATGACTGCGCATTGCACGAAATACATCCATTATCGAACTGTTCGTATATGGACATTAAAAATGCATTCGTTCATATCTCCTCAGTCTTGGAAGGAAAAATATATGGCATCTATCTAGATAAATCGAAAGAAGCGAGGAAAAATACTGCACATTTGGAGAAAGCAAGATTAATCGTAAAGAAAATATTAAAATTCGCTTTGTCACAATAAAATGTATTATATTAACATTTCTGATATAGAAAGAAATACAATTTCTTTTGTAATAAAATTATGATATTAACATTTTCCATATAGAAGGAAATATGAAATATATAGATATTTCTTATAATAAAATTACAATGGATTTTTCGAAGAATTATTTAAAAAATTTCATTGTCAGATAACATCCGCTATGAATATTAAATATATTTCTATAAATACTTTCTTTTATATACCGAACATACCGAAATTTCATTTCAATGTTCTCTCATGAGAAACTAAATATCGCATAGCGACGTGATTATACGAATTCACCGTCGTAGAACGTTTAGAGCAATTCTATTCAGATGAAATGATGTTTATGCACGATTTACGTGATATCCGAATTAATTCATTTCCGCACAATACCGGTCACTCATAAAGCAGACATATGTCCGTCCGCGGTATTATGCTGGCTGAAATTATTCTTCGCGTTTATATGGAAGAGAAGCAGAGAGAGGGAGAGGGCGATTCGGTGCGATGCGATAGCCGGAATAAATCACTCAGAGTGATATAACGTCGTCAGTATGAGGAATCGCGGATCACGGAGATTCCTTGCGCGGGGTGGAATCAAATCTGCTCCATTTGGCGATGTGGGGGTGGGATGTATTATCATAAGAAAAAAGATTATTGAGAACCCTGCCCGAGATAAAGTCTGTCCGTAAATTGATCGGTCGCTTGGGAGTTTTTTCGCAACGTCGTTTCGGACGCGCGATTAACTCAGCTTGGATACGATTTTCGGCTGGCACCGATCAATTCGTCGAACGGGAATCGACGAGACGGGCTGAAGAGAACGACTATTAGGGAACGACAGTTTAAGCCCGGCGACTACGCCAGTAAATTCTTTCGTCGTATATCATTTTTTTATATTTTCTATTCGATCGAGCGATAGAGATCAATGTCACTTCGGGTTAGCGTCTCCCGCGTGTTTCACGTATACGTTGCCATTTCATCATATTTTATAACGATCGTTATGTATTCTGCCAATCTCTTGGTATTGATCATGACACAAAACTGTTCGTGTGAAAATGCAATATAGAGGAATTTTAAGTTGAAGTTTAGAAATAAATAGAAACGAAAAAATAAAAAGAGTTTGTGAATAAATCTTCTATGATATATTCTTTATAAAAAAATAAGAAATCAAAACAATATATGTTGTAATTGTCACTTTACTTTCGAAGAATTAATGGATGTATTGCAGCAAAGAAATTTCATTCTTTCTAATTTTATCTCCGATAAAATTTTAGTAATCCTTTAAGATTTAAATAAAATACATTGACACAGTATTTCGGCTTGAATTACATTCGAAGCTAAAAAAATATATCAAATTTAATTATATATTGTAATTTTATATTATATCTGCGCCAAATATAAATGTGACTCGATGCTTTTATAAATTAGAAAAACTTAATATGATAAAACAAATATAATGTTACAAAAACTGGCAATACATATCTAGTTTTCAGACGAAATTTTAAAAAACCCCATTTTTTCTAATAAATTATATTTTTTATTTAAATCACTTCAATTTGTTTATAAAAATAATAAAATCTACAACCGTAACATGACTGCTCTCTCTCTCTCTCTCTCTCTCTCTCTCTCTCTCCCTCTCTCCCTCCCCCTCTCCCTCTCTCTCCCCCCTCCCCAACCCCTCTCTCTCTCTCTGTCTGTCTTTCTTCAGCTTTAATTTTAAGAGTTTTTTTTAACATGTTGAATAAAAGACTTAAAAGAAACGTATGTACCAGGCTTCTCGCTTGCGCTAATCCTTTTTTTCGGAAAATCCTGAAATTCCGCAGTGAAACGAGAACAGGAAACTTTCACAGTCATTATTCCACAGCGAGGAGTGAATTTACGTTCGCGGGAGGAAAATTTGGTCGCGTATAAATCTCCGTGGGGTTCGTGTTTTTCGCTTAGCGTTTCTAGGATTTTAGCATTTTCCCGAACGTGGTTTCTATCGCGCTGCACTGCATAGCAGGACCGATTGGTATTCCGGCTTAGCGGTAACATTCGCCTGACTCTCTTCTTCCCGCGGCGATTGTTTGTCGGCAAACATCCGGGCCGCGGTAAACGCGGCTTAAGAGAGTATAAGAGTACGGAATATTACTTGTACAAGATCGTCTTTATGGATGTTGATATTGCCAATCTCTTCGCGGCGGGTGACTCACGATAATGGCAAAAATCAGATTTATAAGCGCACGCTTTTACTTCACACCTCGTAGAAAATTACCTCTGTAGTAGGTAGCGTCCGATATTACGACGTCGGAAATAAGCAAACGAGAAAAAGAGAGAGTAAATCAGGATTAAACGACAGAAGCGATTCCGGTAATGCAGCGAGTAATGATGAGCCGGGGTAATAAATTCAATAAAGGCGTATGAGAATAATGCATTCGATCGAAGAGACACGAGGCATCCGGAGGATGGATAGGAAAAATATTTTCAATGAAAAAAGGGGAGGGAAAGGAAGAGAGAAAGAGAGGGGAGAGAAAGAGAAAGAGAGAAAGAGAGAGAAATCGAGCTGTGGAAATTACAGCCGCGGAAATGGAGCGAGAATTAAACTCCGTGAGGCGGATTAAAATATTTTCACGCGACGATAATTGAGGAATAAAAGATTTTCGCCGTACTCGAATAAATCAAGCGCCTCTTCGGGGCGCGCGCGGTCCCGGATTTCTCTCTGCCGTATCTTATCGAATCGAGATGCCGCGAAGATATATGTGCGATCCTCAGATGGAACGTGAAAGTACTCCGTCCGTATTGTCGGATTCATAAAATAAAAGAATAGAATAAAAAGAGCAGATGCCTCCCCGACAAGGTTGGTACAAGACGCCTGAATTTATCGGGCATCAAGAGATCGATCGCGATCGATACGTCATGATTTTTACTTTACGACAAGCTGCCGAGGATTAAATTCGAGTGCGCGAGAAGGCGGAAGGAAGACCGTGCGTCAGCCAGATAGAAATAAAATCTCGGTTTAAAATATTTTTTTACAGGCAGATAATCGAACGCCAGAGAGATTTTCGCCCGGCCGGGGAACTAAACTCGGGCTCACCAGCTTGGCCCCGGGTTTTTCCCTTGGCTTTCATCAGATAAAATTGCAAGTGGAGAAGCTGCTTCTAAAGACCGGAGAGGTAAAAAAACCTCGGGGAAGTACCAGTCGGGAAGTGAGGCCGAAATTAAGAGCCAGAGGAAAAGGTGGTGGTGGCGGCGGCGAGTGGTAGTGGCGAAAATTCCGTGATATTCGAAAATGAGAGTATTTTCGCGCGATACAAAAGTGACACAAGCAATCAGCGGGTATATGATATCTCGGATATCTCTCCTCTTTAACCTCAATCTCTCAAAAAAATCACGACGCTCTCGCCGGAAAATCTTTCCCTTCGTCCGGCCCGCGAGGACCATCGATCACACGTAAGCGTGATGGGACAAAGAGCTCATAATCTGACATTGGCGTGCCAGGAGAGGGACGGTGGAGTGACGGTGAGCCAGAGAAAAAAAAAGGGTAGAACCCGTGAAAGAGCGAGGGGTAATGAGCGAGTCGGCGCGAGACAGGACCAAGAGGGGTTTTCATTTGGTCCTGTCGTAAATAAAAATGAGTAGTTACTCGGCGTATAAGCGCGGCGTAGTATAACGCGGCCAAGAGAGGAGCGCTGAATTCCGCCTCGTATATGCGGACTGAAATCTCCGCCGCTAAACGGCCGAGATAGTTATTTACGAGATGGCGTAAAGGGTAGTTGTCCCGCGCGTGTTTCCCTGAAGGGCGACGACCAACGAACGACCGCGTCGCAGCATCCAGGATGTACGACCCAAGTCCGGCAAAACACTTTGACGGTCGATTCTCCTCGTACATTACGTGGAATTGCCGTGAACTTAGTGGCGCGTTTATACGTCCCTTGACAAATGTATCGATCGAGGAAAGAGACAAGGAGAAGCGCGCAAAACGACAAAAAAAAACAACAAAAGATACACGAACGAGAGAAAGAGAGTACGGCGCGTGAACGAGAAGAAAGTTCTTGCAACACGTTAACCGGTTCACCCACCACCGCCTTCGGCGGTTCGAGAGCAGCTAGGGGTGGCCTCGACCCCGGAAAGCTTCGTTTTCTCGCGATAGGCACGGCCGAGGGCACGGCCGATTAAGAGAGTCGTTTACTTTCCTTTACTTTAGTTTATAGTATATAGTTTTTAGTTTATGCGTTGTGTATCTTGTTAGAAATCTTTCCGTTCTCTTAACCTCAAGAGTATTTCCGTCATTATTATTTTGGCACCTTTCCTTTCTCTTTCATTATTGTTTCATATCATGATACAATGAAACTGTTTATCATTAATATCGCACATATTTTCCCGATAGCTTAATATTCTCCTAAGAGATTTTACAAAATGCGAATAGGGAAGAAATTCTATTATCTTAAATTAATAAATAAACATTAAGACTGTTTATTTCTTAACATTAATCTTAAATTTTATTTCTTCCCTATCCGTTTATCTGTAAATTTTGTTCGAAATTCACAAAGAATTACAGTTGTAATATGTTATAAAATTCAACGACATGTAGATATAAAAGACATAGCGAGACACTGTGAGATATAGTGAAACGGACGAGATGCACTGTATCCATTTCAGTGAGATTTTCAAAATTGGGCTTTTTCAAGTATCATCCTCATCAATAAAATGTTGTTTTGCTTTTCCCAAAATTGGCTTTTTGACGTATAAATCGATACAACAGCGGAAAAAATATTTTTCAAGTTTTACGTAAAAATACAAAAGCTGCACTAGCATCTCCAATAATTTCAACAACGTTACACATCTCTCACACACACATTGCTGATATAACCGACTTTAGCTCTAATAATTGTAATTAAGGTTTCAATGTTCCGGAAACATAATATGTTGTGTAATATAAAGCACTGTGTTTTAATATATCTTTAAATAACAATTGCTTGTTTCAATACACACATTCAAACATTTTGGAACAATTCGCAAACATTACGCGAGTATGCTATTATCCTGCGGTTTCAATTCATTTTGTATTTTCATGATTAATTAATTAATTAATTAATTATCGTACATTTGGAGTATTAATCAGAATGCACCATAATATCTCACGTTATTGTACATTGCACCTTGCAACAATTATCGTGGGTTAATCGTATCCAAAGTGCAATAAACGTCGGAAAATTTCCTCGTATTTCTTTGTAGTAAAGTCCAAGATGTAAGGAGAGAAATAGAGAGAGAGATAGAGAAAGAGAGACGGAACGCGCGGGTTGACAGAGAACGCGATGGTTTGTTATTCTCGTTCAAGCTTTTCTTTCGTTCTTTTCAGAATGAGGGTGGCACGGCTATTACTGTGCTGCGTACTTCTCGAAGACTACAGCACCAATCTCGGCGGAACGGCAATTACCAGTGACGCCATGCGCCAAGACGGCTCCTCGTCCGCGACGAATCCGACGCTATCAGGTACATACCCGTATATATACTCATCTGCATATTGCCAGCTGGTTTTTCCTTTTCTCACTCTTTTCCGCGTCGCGCAGACGGAAATTCTCGTCAGCGTTAATGGCACGTGCCGAGGAATGCGAGCGAGCAAATATCCCGTATTACCGTCGGAAAAATAAAGGACACTCGCGTCTCTCGCTTTAAGTATCTTTTACCCTCGGTCCCCTCCAATAAACATTGGTAAATGTTCGGAGGGTTCCTCCCTCGAATATCTTTCGACTTAACATACAGCAGGGTTCGCAAGATTATTCCTTGTGCTAAAATGTATCCTGCTTAAATTACAGTTTATATTCGACGCGAGTACAAATTATCTCCCGTTACTTGACATAATATGCTAATTGATATTAATTTGCGACATAAAAGTAGAAACAAATGAAATATTATTATCATTTCAGCACGTCTCATTCGTATATAGATTACTAAAAATACAATTTATTTAATTTATGTTTGACATTTAATATATTAATATTTATGTTTGTTTTCACAAATTATGTAAATAACAAATACCTTCATCATATTCGTTTAATGAATTTCGATAACAGATATAATTTAGGATTTTTTAAATATATTAAATAATTCTTCTCAACAAATTTTTTGAACATTAAATAATTCTCCTACAATCACTATTGAAATTTAATTCATATAAAACAAGATAATCTAGTATAATTTTATATAAGTCAAGTCTGTAAGCGATATAAAAAAAGAAAGAACTCGATTTTCCAAATATTTAACTTACCGTGCGAATCATAATTTCGTTTCTTTACAATCATGATAACGGTGATACGGAGGTTATCTCCTCTAAAGTGCGTCGGTGCAGCTTTTCAATTATTTGATAAGATCGCGTGTTTCTCTCGTGTCGATGATCGGGGTATTTGACCGGCAATAATCGGGGTAAAAGGAATCACTTCGTGTTGCGTGCCGACTCGTAAATAAATGCCATAACGTCACGTGTTTCCTACACGAGCCGGTATCCACTCCGCGACGTCTGAAGGGTTTCCCCGCGGAGCATATAAAGCTTTGTGAAAAATCTGAATAATGCATTGTGAAATATTATCTATACGTGGTAGATTTATACGGTGTTGCACCAGCGATACGTTGCCTTTATCACAGAGCCCGATAATGTTTGGCGAAGAAAGGGAGAAAAATTTCCTCACGCAAATCTCGATCCGACACAGCGTAGCTTAAACGGCTTAAATCAGCTTTCCGTTTAAACAAACAGAAAGTGTATCAAGACTAATTTAATTTTCATCACGGCACGCAGTCACACGAAAATTTACTATTTATTCAACTGAGTTTTTTCAGAGCTTAGTAAAATTTTATGCACTGAATATATCAACAATTATAGAGTGAAATTACTTTCATTATATTACTACAAATGTAATTCAAAATGCAGTTACGTTTTTCGTATTACAAACAACCGGATAATATAATCAGCTTTTCGCAAATTCCCCAAAGGACTTCTGTTACTTCATTTTTGATCATGCATCGATCTACCGTATAATCTCTGAAAACCGTGCGTAATTATCAGCGTGTAAACTCAAATACTTTAATTTAATGGGAAAATACATGTCATAAACTCGTAAAGCTCGTAAAATATTTCAAAGAGTATAACTGGTGTTGGATGTAGCAGTGAGTTTGCGGAGTAAACTCGATGCATGCAGATTTCATGCTCGTTTATTTTTGCGGATTGTTCAGAAATCGCGGCTTACAAACTCGTCGGATCACCTTCATTTTTTTCCCTCTTTCGCGATTTCTACAGTCGGGAGCGCATTATCGCTATCGCGATACTTCATAAAGCTAATCGTCAGTGCATTCAGAGATATGTGGTCGGGAAATCTACATGTGTCAAAGCGACAGTACATGATATCCGTGTTATTCTTAATCGTTGACATTGCAATAAAAATAGTGAAAGCAAACATACATTATCAATTATCACGCGTACTCATATACATATATACAGTAACGTTTTATATAAAAATAATTTTATATATACTACAACAATATAGTAATATAGAAACAATATTACCTATAGTAAATACAATATATAAAATTATTCATTACATTTTTAATAACTTGTAAACATGATTAATATATTTCTTGCGAGCAAAATTTTGTCACGAAAACTCTCAGTCGCGCGTATCTTACAGTTTGTTAGCGCTAAAGCGCAAAATCACCCGTAAAAGAAAAGAAAAGAAAAGTATACGGAACTTTATCAGAGGTTGATCACGAGAGGAGAAACGTAAACGAGAACTAGAGAAGAATGGAGCCGCGCGGAGAACGTCCTATTTGGTGGGGAATTGTCGACGTCGACGTCGACGTCGTCGCCGTCGTCGTCGTTGCGTCCGAAGTTGAAGTGGTTCTAGTCCGGCCCGGCATTGCAACCGGGTCCATGCCGGTTAGTTCGCCAAGTTTTTCCTTTGAGGATGAAAGATATTAATTAAACTGTCACAGACACGGTAGCATGCGCGCGCGCGCGCACGCGAAACCCCCTGCCCAACTTTATTTCGCCACTTATAAGTTTACCACTTAGGCGCCAGCGTATGCGAGCGTGCAGGCGGGCCGCTGCAAGTCGTCCTTTTACGAATCTAACGCATGATATTTATGCGCACGATAGACGGAATAGACGGAATATCATGGCAAGGCACGCGAAAACGTGACGTATGCATGCAGAAGGATTGGCCAATTTATGCGTCAGCAAGCGTGCCTGAAAGATGCACGTCAGAAACAGACAGGTCGTTTATACATTCTTTTCTTCTTTTTTTTCTCTCTCCCTCTTTATCTTCTTTTTATTTATACTTTGTATATCTGTTCTCGACAAGCGCATTTCAATTACAACTATGTGCAATAGGATGATATGCAAATTTTCAAAATTGCAGGAAGTATAGTTTAAAGTTAAGCTTTAGGGGAAATTGTTTCACTCTCCAATAAAAAATATCATTTAAATCGTTAAAGTTATAGATCATCGTATATTTTAGATTCTATAACTGTCATTTAAATTTTCTTATCTTTTTCATATATTTTAGTTAAATATTTAAAAAGGAAATGTCTACGTATAATAAATGACTCTTCTACCTATCTGCCGTTCTCTTTATTTAACTTCACCTACTTATTCAACACTTTCTGACAACTGACGGCGGTTCCGCTTAACATTTCGATAACCGATAACTGATAGGTGAAACTAGAACACCGTGTAAAAAGATGAGAACAAAATGCGTACTAAAGCGAAATTTGCTAAGAGCAATCCTTTGTACCGATCCTGTTCAGAACAGGTGAAGTTTCATGCTTTCAAACGAAGGGAAAAATATCTGCAAGCGAGACTTGCTAATAACTATGTGTCGCGTTAATAATTACATGTAAATGTAGAGGATATTCATCTATCGTCAAAAATTAGTGCAATAATTGAACGTAAACTCGGAGCGAAATAAAGTAGAGTCGGATACATTTACAATTAGAATTCGATCGCTATTAAATACTTGGTAAAAAACTATAAAGAGAAAAAAATTGATCTTTACAAAAAGATCGACTTGTTTTTATATTTTTAATATATTCTTTTTTTATCCTAGTCTTAATATATAGCGTAAAACCGTAGCGCTGATATGTTAAATAAATAATTAACATAAAAGATTATAAGAATTATTAAATTATTTAATTAAATATTTCTTGTAAGGCAAGAATTTTCCAAGCGTATTATTAGTATTTCGTTTAAAATCACTTGAAATATTTCGTACATACCTTCCTTTCTATGTCAAATCGTACCTATGCCATATTAAAATAATAATATAATTTTTAAAAGATATAATTTCTTAAAAAAAATCAATAATAAATCACTTTTCTTGATTAATTAAGCTCTCACGAAATTAACTAAAAGATTGCAAAAACATAACTCAGAAAATATGCGATGTGACGCTCCATGATATGAAAGGATAGGAGCAGTCGATATATCGGATGTGTTGATTTCATTCGTGCAATGATTAAGAGATGATGTAATGCAAGTTGCATAGCGCTGCTATCATTCGCTTCGGATAGTGTAATGATCTTATCTATCAAATGCCACGGTACGCGCGTGATGTCAGATCCTCGTGTGTAATATACTCGTACGTGTCTATCTCCGTAATACGTGACGTCGCAATACGTCTGCCTATTCGCACTGTGATATCATTCCAGATAGTTCATAATACGGATACATTGCGGGCAAGTAGAAACAGAGCTTTGCTTCTGTTGCTTTAACCGAACCGGCACATAAATAAATACATTTTACGTAAAATCTTGAGATGGCGATAAATAGAAAGCTATCTAGCCGTATGTCGCAGCTCGAGAAGAATATTTATGCAAATCTTCTTGCAAATCTGTGGCGAAATGTTAAAATTTAAAGCTGTAAATGAAGTTACGATTGTGAAAGCAAATTAATCAATTAATTATTATTTGGACAAACCACTAATTATTCACAATACACACTGGGATTATTATACGAACAAAATGACAATAGAATCTTCAAACAGTAATTCGTAAAATAGATATTTGTCAAATACGGCTGCAAACAACTCGGCGACCATGAATACGGATGTATAATTAATCGCGCTTTCAGCCAGAGATTGAAAATAATCCGTGATTACCTCCGGCGATTAAAATATTAAACGAAAACCGGCTTTACATTCAAAGTAAGCACGGTAAAATTCCAGAAATATTACTCTGGTCGTCAGAAGGGCGATTAAGACGCGAGATTAAAGTTTCGCATTTAGCGTCACAGGTGCGACACAGGCACCATTCTCCGATAGTATTCCACGGGGATACCTTTAGACGTCAGCGTATGCTATATAACGGTATATATATATATATTTATATGTACATATATGTAAATATGTATGTATGTAGGTATATATGTATGTATGTACTCGTGTCCACGGTATAGCGGGCAAAACGTGTGTTTCGTTATCGTAGTTAACTGCGTTTACACAACACATTCTGTACGGCTTCGACCATCGTCTCGAGGTCGCGTAGCCATTCGCATCTGAGCACTCCTGTTAACGCTGAGGAAGCTTCGACGTAACGTGTAACGTTAAGGACGTTGTACCATGTATAGAACCAATTACATTTGCGATTATATAGGTATACATCAGCGCGGGGACATATGCAATTGCGAATATACAGGCACTCGTATATCTTCCCTCGAGTATTCAATTGTCGTGAACAAATTCGAAATTGAGCGGACCGACAATTCGCCCCCTTAACAAAAGATCCCTTAAAAGATCTCTTCGCTTTATAGCCATTTAATTTTTAACATATCGCAATAACGAAGTACTAATTCTTTTTGAAATGCGCAACTTAATGGCAAAATTTCTTTTCGTCGCTGATTGAAAAATGCAGTGAAATGAGATTTAATAAGTGCGATTTAACGAAAGAAGTTTTTGTTTCAGTAGTCTGATTTATAAACGGAACTTTTCGCGGGGGTTTTATTTCACGCCGCTGCGGGGTATGTTTAGATGTAGCGCTAATTAGCGCGCTAATTAGAAAGCTGTTGCAGTGCAAAATATGCGAGTCCTTATCGTATCATTTATGATTAAAAAATAAACGCTTGAGATTTATGACGCCGACAGCGTCTGAAAAGGATTTAAATTACGCGGAAAAAAGCGAGATTTGTTATTTGCGCATCATCTGTGAACTTTGATTTTACGAAGAATCCTCGACCGTTAACGCCGGATAATCCGGAAATTATCGACAACACCGAAACAATCGCTCCTCGTAGTTGGTAGTAACTTCCGCAAGTCAGAGAAAGTGCGTAACTCCCGAGACACTCTATATCGCACCCTATATCACACTACACGACCAGCGTCGCGCGCGTGTTTGCACGGAAGGTATGTGCTTAATATTAATATGTGCTATATGCCCTACACACCCATACGCCCGAATGAGAAATAGTTTCAAGTATAGTTTCTCGCTCGCGCTCACGTACGTAGTAATCTTCTTACACGTAAGGACGCGCGCTCGGGTGCGGGCATACGTGAGCGAGCTGGTATTAAAGGAACGAAGGAGCGTGAGGTGAATCGCGAGTGCGTAATATACGCGTATACATGTTATTTGCGTGCACGCATACCAACGCGTATACGTTTGCGCTGCACGTGCACGTGCACACGCATGTGCATCCATTGTCCGAGACCGAAGTTACACATAAATACAATTTCGCGCACACACTTCCTCGCGCTTATGGTCGGACGATAAAAAATGTTGGCAGTTGCGGTCACATTTTTACAGCTCTGTGCCTCCCGTGCGAAAATTCCCGCACGCACTTGGCCGGCGCGCCGTGCACGGCTGTCTTCCCGCGCGCAAAAATATCGCTTCTATTAATGCTGAAATATTTAATTTCCCGCATGTGGACAGACAGATGGTAGCCGTGTTTATTGCAACAAGTAGAATCCTCTCGTAGGGAGAGGGGAAAGGGACCACTCCAAATTCGCATCCGTGCTCCGCGTAATAGATACTTTGTTAACGAAAACGCTGAAACACTCTAATAATTTTTGTGCTCCACACGAATGAAATGAAGCGGCTTACGCGAATTATGTTCTAACGATGCTGGCACATAATGTGCAACGTCTGCGTATAACACAATACCGTCGTGCAGTTAATCTCAGGCAGTTTACAAACTAAACTCCTAAACTACTAATACTAGACATATAGCAAGCCCTTGATTTTCAGTTAATTTCAAGTAGAGAAGTGAAATTTACTTAAACAGAATTTTGCCCACCATTGGGTGGAATATTATTATATGTATTATATGGAGCGTAAAGAAATGATGTAAAAAACAACATCAACAGCTTCACGCTGCAGGCGCAGCGGAGGGAATTTATATTAATTTTCTTTGTCGAGCGCTTTTGCCTATCAGAATAATGGATTCGGTTACGTCACCTCGGCATCGCTCAATGTCGATCGCGTTTCCGCGCGAGAAACGAGAAAGAAAAGCCATCGAAACGGCCGTTCAAGGCGCTCGATCGAGCGCGTTGAGCGCTTGTAAATTTCTCGTTGACTCCGGTAAACTTTTCACCGCCGCTGCCGTCTCAGGACGGTGCACATTTCCGCGGCGTATTAACCGATCGACCGAGCGAGGCAACGCGACGTGCATATTGTGTAACGCGATCGTGTGCACCGACTTGCATACGATCGTACCCGGGGTGTATCGGTATGCATGTAATGTTAAGGTACAGACGTATATACACATAGACATAGTGCTCTAACAGGCGGGAAACCTCCGTGTTCCGCATGTGTGATCTTACTAATTTCCGGGATCAAACCTTGTCCCCGAGAGGGATGGATTGAAGATGGGAATCGTGGCAAGCGAGAGACGCGCCAACAGGGAAAGAACGAGAGAGTGAAGCAAAGACAGAGAGAGAGAGAGAGAGAGAGGGAGATTCGGATAGGTGAGGATGGCATGGACGTGAACTCGATTAATTAAACTTCGAATTCGCGCCGCTTCGCGGAAATGGAATTATCGCGGCGTAGTCGACGGCAGCGGCAGCGGCAAATGCATCGGTTTTGGGGACAGCGAGCCGCCGCGTCGACACCAGCATCACCACCACCAGAAGGGTGGTTACGTCTGAAACGGGGATCCAACGGCGGTAGGTATTTGGAGATCGAAGTAACAGCTTGCGCCTGTGGAAAGAGCGCGGTGGGAAGGATGTGGAATGGCAAACTAACGCAAGCCGACGATATATATTTACGGCCCAAAAGCGCGGCGCGGCGCGGTGCGATAGAGAAAAGTTTCGGCAGGGATTCGAGCCGTGAGAATTTAAAATCCCGCGAATCTGGCTAAGACCGACGGACTTTTCTCCTCCCTCGACTTCGAGTGGCGTTTCAATAATCCGCTTTGGTATCGCGCCGCTTAGCCTCCGCCGAAGCGAGGAAGAGCCGGGCAGGCGTTTATTAGGTTCTCAAGTCGAGTTCTCTTTGCCGTTGATCGATTGCCGACATCCGCCGTGAGTTGTGAGAAATACCGATTTCTCTCGCCCGTTACACGTGTATACCAAAATCACTTGGAAAATTGCCCACGTCACGTCTGCGATCGCTCGCGATTTTCTCTTCGGAAATAAGGGAGTTCTGGTTATAAATTTGAAATACATGAAACTTGAAATAAGGTACGGTCGAGGTATAAATATTCTCACTATGTTTCTTCGCTCAATATGCCAAAGGGCATATTGTTACTAAAATTTAATTTCATTATACATCTATTATTATCACCGATTACGTATGCTTTTTATGCAATATATTTCATGTAATTTATTTTCTAGGTTCTAAAATTTCCACATTTTTGTGTTCAATATTCTGTAGATAATTTAAAAAATGCAATAAATTAAAATGCCTGAAAAATGTCTGTAAATAATTAATGGAAAAAGATCAGTATTTATCTATGTATATATACGCATGTAATATATATAATTATGTAATATATAAATTATATAATTAACCCTATTCACTCCAACCGTTTTTGCCGCACTTTTAATCCTCGCATCATAACTCACGAACGAATTGACGAAATTTAATGTTCCAAAGCGCAAATTAAAGCTACTACTTTTAGCTTTAATTTGCGCTTCAGAACATTAAATTTCGTCAATTCGTTCGTGAGTTATGATGCGAGGATTAGAAACTCGTGGGGACACGAAGGGCTGGTTGGAGTGAATAGGGTTAATTATAATATCAATAATTAACCGTATTTTAAGCATATAAAAGTAAGCGGAGATTATGACTGACTAATAAAGTTGAAGAAACTTATAAAACCTCTCAACTTTCAGAGTGATGGTTCGATAATCCGCTTATGTCATCGCATTTTTTACAAAAAATCTATGAAAAGTCTACGTCTTTATTGGTATGCTAAAATGAAACTCAGTAAAGCTGAAGTAATACCTATGCCAAGAGGTATTTGTTATAAACATTAAACATTAAATCTCATCTCATGTCAATCTTGTTATAAAATATTTTCTTTGTTCAAGTAAGCTATCACTAAAATAGTTTAATCACAGGAAAATGTTGGAATATATCGAAAAAGCACAAGTTTATAAAAAGAACGAAAAACTAGGTAAAAAACAGCACAGAATTAAATATCATGGTAAAAAAGAGCAAACCTAAAGATAAATTACGATCAATTTGATTTCAGATAGAATTGGAACGTGCTTTATGTATAAAAAGAGATCGGACGATATAACAGAAATTTGCAAACAAATATTTTCCATTTATTTTTACAATAACATTCGTTAGAGGCGAAATGAAAAAACTTCCAAAGGAAAGTGCAGAAAGGTGAAAAATGAAGTTTGACAGATTTATATCATCTAATCCGTCGCGGGTACTGTGAACGCGATAAAAAAAACGACATAGAAGAAAAGGAAGCGTATGTCACAGCTTGTACCTCCTTTCCCCCTTCGTGGCGTAGACAGCGCTGATGATAAAAATCCTTTTGCAGCCGCATAATATCATAATAACTATGTAAATCAGGTCGTCGTAGCAACCCCGCAAACAGAGAATCGGATATTCGTATGCTAAGCCTCAACCCGTTCTACACATCGTAGCCGCCATTCCGCTTTGACATGCGCTATTCGCTGTTATATATCCATATATCTGCTGTTACCTCGACAACGAGCCGGGCTTTCGTAAAAAAGCATTATTTAACTATGTACTTTTTCAGTATTAACAGTTGCCGGCTATGGTGACATCAAACAAATCCTCTCTTGCAAAAACGCCGGAGCGTGCGAAAAGTGATGTGTGTGGAGAGGTAATACGCGTATTGTGTATCGAAAATCGCTTAACTTTGATAAAAAATCCAACTGTCAAACAAATTGCAGTGTAATTCAAAAGATTTTATATTGTAACGGAAATGTATGCGTGTTCAGCATTTGTCGATGTCTTTGTTAGTAAATGACTCTATCGAATTATAAAGAAGAGTTAAACATTTATCGGGCGAGTTCAAGAAAAGTTTTAAAAAGCGACTTTGCCAGGATCATATTTACATTGAGAAAAGTTCGAGATAAGTACAGAGGAAGAGCTCGCGCGAATAGAAATTTTAAGAAAACTTGAAACAAGACGTGCATAAAAGCTTTAAAAATATCTAGCATAATATTTACAGAAGGACCAAACATTTAGTACTGCATATATTCTATAAGAAAGCATAATAAAATATTGTACTACTCAGGAAGTTCATCTAAGAAAATATAGAAAATATGAAACATAATAAATCTTCTGAAAAATATAACAATTTTTCTGTTTTTCACGTGTCATATTTTTACTTTCTAAAAATTATCCTATATATTATATTTATGTTTCAAACAATTTTTTCCAAAGTACGCAAGGTTTTGGATTTCTAATTCTATTTTTCTCAAAATTGCACAGTGTCTGACTGTTTTTATTCTTTTACTCCTTAATTATTATTCTTGTTCTTCATATAAACCTTGTTAATAATAAAACCGTTCGATGCGCGTCGTACAGTATAAAAAAAAATTTTTACTTGCAATGAAGACTAGAGCTTTTACGGTCGTACACAATGAAAAATGTTTAAAGGCGATTACGTGTCTCTCGAGTTGACCATAATCGTGCATAAACATAGCGCTTCGACAATGAACCGAGCGCCACAATGGATTTAATAAGCAGTTGTAAACGCGTTACAACCGGTCGACAACGCGGTTGAATGAGACTTTAAACGATGTGCATGCAGATGGTGCCCTTTTCTGCAAAGTCGATGCGCAGCATTTATTAATCGTAAGCTTTATGTAATTACCTTTTGTACGTCAATCATTGTGCATTGTATGTTGCATTATATTACGTTCCGTACCGAAACTTCGCGTTGTAATTAGTCGTTATGTCGATTATTACGTAACATAAACTCTCGCATTTCATTGACACAATAACATAACATAAAGCGATACAATATAACAGTTTTGATGTAATCGTTCGTAATATTATTTAAGAAATGGCGTAAAAGGATTGAAACAACCTTTTCAGTTACTCGTAAGAGGGAGGAGTCATATTCGCGGTATAATTACCATATGTAGCGCGGAAATCTTACATGAGGTACGCTAATTAATCTAATGCAGATACACGCACGAATATATTGCATCGCATTAGCCTCTTACGGAACTTCGTGCTTTAGTCTGACTGGAGAGTATTACGAGACACCTTCTTGTGCGAATGACATAAGATGTAGCGGAGACGTCGGCCATATAATTTGTCAGGACTTTAAAATATACACGTTCGTAAATATTTTGTCAAAAGCATAAGTTCATTATGCATTTTAAGGTGGATATTTGAGAAGTATATCGCGTCGCTTAAAAATACATGTCACTTCTGACGAAGTTTCTTGTTTCGTCAAAGATCGAGGTCTCCACTGCATTTCTGTTAAACTTAACATTAATTACCGCGGAACTGCGGAGAATATTATTTTACTTTAGCAACCGTCAAATATCGCGTAATCACACAAACATTAATAAGATCGTTCAGGCAAATTTATCGAGAAGATTGTTTATATTTTACCGCAGCGCGGCGCGGCGCGGCGCGGCGCGGCGCGGCGGAACGATACGACATTGACATAGTGATACCGAGGAATATTCGCCAAATACGCTGGAGGGTTTAATAAATGCAAGATGATACCGAAGTTTCGCGATGAAAGTTAAGCGCTGTTCGCGAGAACGACGCGAGGGCAGCGGCGACGAATACGGAGGCGAAGAAGGCGAAGCCCGTCGTCTGCGAGTCGAGCGTGGCAGCCGAACTTCCGGTGTCGTCGTTTTTTTCGCAAATTAATGCTTTCGCTCGAGATAAAAATTTGCTGAGCCTCGCGCGCACCGAAAAAAGAAAAAGAGAAATATTTACCCTTCCGACGAGCGAGAAGTTGGCCGTGCCTCGCCCCTCCTATCCTCCTCCTTATCACGGAAGTTGGCTATTCTGTCGTAATAACCGGGAACTTTGTTGAACTCTCGTTTAAGGAAAATCTCACTTTCCCGGAGCTCTTCTCCGGGACATTAATGGCCCGATTCATCCCGCCTATCCGCGGCTGTCCTTATTAACTTGACCTAACGCAATACACGTCTCAGCGTGTCAGCAACAGTGTAAAACAAGTGTTTAGGGAGTCAAAGACGAATCGAGTAGTTAATGCCGGACCGGCGATCGCGGAACGATTTAAGCGAGCCGTTAGCATGCCAAGTACGATAAAATTTGCATAGAACGCGGAACAGACTCCGGTCGCTCGGTCTGTACTCGCGTTATATCGAGATAAAGATTCAAATTTCGCATTGCACACCCCGACTTTCCTCATCCCCGACACGTTGTCGTCGAATTGGTAACTCCCTCGCAACGAGGATTTGCGCCATGCTGTTGTCGTATTTGGAAACGCGTCCAAGCTTTTTGACGCGGATATTCCAACGCGGATATCTCGTTAAGTAATTGACTCCACTGAATCCTCGCAAAACTTTTCTCTATAAAAATATCAATAACTAACATACAGATCATCCTTTTTTTTAAACAATATGACAAAGAAAATTTTTATCTCCGTGACTAACCTGCTTGTAAAAAATGACCTAAATTAATTATTATGCAATTAAAAGTTTAGTCAAGTTTTTAAAGAGGTAACAAATTTCTAAAAATTTTATATTTTTTAATATCTATTTTTCAAAAAGTTAAACCAATTTCACGGGGCATCGTGCGATCATTTTTACTCTGCTCCTATCAATAATCTTAGCGTGAATTTTCCGTTATAACGTAGGAAAACGGGTGAAATCAATTTTACACAGCATGCTCTCATCGTTATTATCGTGTTGTCAATTTCTCATTCTATCGCGACTACTAATAATATTTCTTATCGGCCTGTTGACGTGTTAGGAAGGTGTCAAGAAGGTGTTAAGAAGATTTAAGTTTCTAGTAAGTTCTTGCGGACGTGCGATCACTTAAATCTAAATCTTCTTAACTCCTTAACATTAACACGTCAACAGTACGTGATACAGATGCATCGTGATAGACATATGCATAAAATATTCAAAATGTTTGCGTATGTATTAATTTGATGGAAATATTTCGCACTTGTTTTAAAACAAATTAAAATCTTATTCTTTTATATGTATATTTTCACAAGGATTAAAGGGCGGCAATCGCTTTTTACAAACTAAGTCTATCCCGAACAACCCGATAGCGATTGATTTAGGCGCATTGCGATGCATTTTGCGTATCGACGAGACACGCGCTCGAAATAAGAGGATCATTTGTCGAATCCGCGATCTGCAGCGCGCACTGTAGCTGGAGTACTTTGGTTTCTCTCGTGCGTGACGGCCCCATCTCTATACAGCCCCGTGATTCCCCATTCACGATAACCCACTCGCGCGGCGCGGGAACATCGTGTGTAACTGCATCGACACGTAGAAACATTCCTCCCTCTTTCAACCTGCGATCTCCCGGGGTGGATCACCGGTATCGGCTCTACGTGTCGGTACGTACCTTCGGCGGATAGTGTCTGTAAGATCTCTAAAATACGTCGAACGATATTTCGTACTGTCAGACGTCGCGGCTCCTCCTCCTCGTCGTCGTCGTCGTCGTTTCTGGCAGCCGCACGCCGATTTCGATCTTGGGAGGTCCCCATTTCCCTTCGCGCGCGCGTTCGTTTTCCGACGTTTTGCTCGAACTCAAAAATTCCGTGCAAGGCGCCCGAGATTTATGTTTCAGCGCGCGAAAAACTCGAGTTAGATCGCGGCGCTATTGTTGATCGTTGGAAATCGGACATTGCACAGCAACGAATCGGTCCCTTTATTTGTGAATATTGCCAATCGTCCTGGATCGCCAATCTCGTTCGGTCCCTCTACATTTTATTTCGATTCGAAAATTTCATTCGTATAGCACGATGCCTCGGTATTTACGGTCGATGTGAAAACTGCGATAACTCGGCAAAGTTATTACTCACACGCGCGCGGTACGCGGTATAAATATTGTCTTTCTTTAGTTGTTTTTAACTATCGGCCAGTCGAGTCGTTCGCCTAACGAGAGTTCGGTACCGTACGTGTAATTCATCGTGCAATTCACGAGTAACGAGACTATTGACCCTCAATACATTCGTGACATGATGTTCTTCATTTATTAGATCGGTAAATTCATTCGTCAAGATCAATGAATAACGAAGGAAGAACATTTGTTGAATGAAATCGTATAATTATGCAGAATGGAAAGGTACAATTATCGTTTGTGGTAACTTCTTTCATTTCTGTAACGCTTAAAATCGTATTCATGAAGTTTCATGAATTGCATTGACCTCTTCCTCTCCACTTTTAAATTGTGTTCCGCACCTTCCTGACTTTTCCACCCAACTCCGTTTCTATTATTCTGAAAACGTCGATCTTATCGAAACCGAGTAATTTCGCAGAAATTTTATATAAAAATCCTAGAGATTTATTACATAACTTTCGCAGTTATTTATGTATCATGAGCTTTTTGAAAAAAAAATGCTCCGACTTGACGGATTTATCGCTCGATTGGGATACGTAATGTTCACATGTATCACGAGTATAATATTGTTTGGTTTAACATCGTCGTATACGCCCGAATTCTCTCAAATTCTTTACAACGTCACGGTATGGTACAGCCATTTATTTTGATATCAAGTTTCTCGCCCCGGAGGCTTCCCGCAGAGAAACTGCTACAGAAACGCGGTGCAGCCGTTCTATCGCGTTCGAATCTCGATTGCTTAAAGCCGCTAACGTAGTTACGTATTTTACGACGCGGAAGGAAATAACAACCCCCTCGTTGGTCTCATGCCTTACCTTTACTACTGACCGCCGCAACTTGTATTCGCTGCCGTACGTGCGCGACACCTTACAAACAATCGTGATCGCAAAAAGCAAAATGTAAAATTATAAATACGTTTTAAATACTGCCGCCGTGTAAAATCGATGCACTAACAATTATAAAATAAGCATGAAAACCGACAGTGTGGAAATAAAACGGTGGGTATTAAAAATTGAATTAAAATTGCATTCTAATTTACAAACCGGAAATAATTTTCATTAAACAATTTAATACCTACACACTTGTATTTCTCAAGAATTTACATTCGGAATGGCATGCACCAAAAACTGTAAATTATAAGAAAAATAGAATATAAGAATATAAGAAATTAAAAAATGTTTTAAGAGACTTTTCTATATTCAAATATATATGTATGTGTATAAATATTTTATTTTGAATATTTTTGTAAAACTTTGTCAAGTAAATGCTTTAGATTTTACGAATTTTTAAGTTTTTTTAACGAACTAGTTTTAAATGAAAACGGTAACAAGTTGTTCGAGTGTAACTACGAAATCTGACACCTGATTTTTGACGTTTAGTTATTCGATTTTATATATAGGATTTCCATGTTTCCATCGCATACGCGCGCATACGTTCCATCAAACTTTTGCTTGAAAATTCGAAACGATTTTTTGATATTTCAAATAGTTTCGGGGATATTCGCCCATTACAGTTATTCCCTTCGCTCACATCTGAACAAACTGTATCTTGAATTGCACATGCCGAACGTAAACATTTTCCTACAAAATGTAATACACCGATAGGTTAATATATTCTTACAATAACCATCTTTTACGTAAAATCGAATATTTGAAGGAGTTTCTTCCCTCGAGCTAAAAATTCGATAGCCTCGTCCCAAGCAATCTTTAAATTTCGCTTTAAAATTGCATAAATCACTCTTCTCTCGTAAAGAAATCTGTAAAGGCGACCACGTAAATAATTTGTCGCGTGCTCGTCTCGTAAACTAAGACGCGACAAAACAACGACGGAGAGATCAATTTTCCCGACAAAGCGCGCCTTTTATTTTTCACGTGATTATCGGTGAGAGAGCCGATGTCGAGAGGCAAAAGTGAAAGCCGATCCCCGCTCTTCGATCGGCATTCCGGAGTCTACAGAAACGAGCGGCACTCGAGTACGGGAGCGCGGATGCCAAGTACCGTAACTTGTACCGCGAAGAGATTGAATTATTTTTCTCCTGGAATAATTTCGCCATAAAATAAGACCGGTACGAGTGTGCATGCGCGCGCCCACACGTACATCCATACCCTACACGCCTACTGCTCGCGGCATCATCCCTCTCGAGAGAAGCAAAATCTCTCTAGTTCCTCTCCCTCTTTCTCTCTTTCTCCCTATCTCTCCCCGATCTTCCCATCTCATCTCTTCCCCGTAGACGGGGCCACTCGAAGCGAGTAACGTCGCTATCTTCCCCCACGTCTCCTTATATTACATTCTGGATACGGCCGCGGGGACGTCGGCGGTGGAAGCTGAAAATACCTTTCCTCTCCTGTTTCTGTCAGTGAATATCTTATCATAATACCATCGGCGCTCCGTTTCCCCGAGACGGACCTCACAAACCAACGCTAACACTTTCGACACGTCTAACTCACAGTCTTTCGTCCGTCGGCGTTCTCGTCCAGCCTCGTCACACAGGAAACGGTCAGAAAGGTCCGAATAGAGTTTCTACATATCTCAGAATATCACACGTTTTCGGATTGGCCGGACACAGTTTGCTGTCGCGGCTTCTTCCGTTCGATGCAAACCGCGATGGAAGGCCGGCGCGGCGGATGTTGCCGCGCCCGATGCACCACCCAGAAGCATGACCCGGCGATGAGATGGTATTTGCAAACTTTGACTTCGCGCATGTTTCAATATTGCGCCACGTGCCGTGCCTGCGATACAGCTGAATGTTGTTCGCTTAAACTTCTCGCTTCTTTCGTCCCCGCGCCTCCATCGCAACCCGCGCGGCAAGAGAGACGGTTTCTTGCTTATAAAAGTGTGTAGCGCCTCGTAATACTTTCCGCTTCGATCTGCGCGTTAGGTTATTTTCTTTTTCTCAGGCGCCCCGTGTTCGCCGGCTCGATTTTACGGTCCCGGCCCGGTAGGAAGAATCGCCCAGTACTTTCGTAAAATAAAGCCGGTGCACATTGTTCTCGGGAGCGAGCAGAATGAATCAAGAAGAATGAATCTAGACTCTTTTATTGTAGGAAAATTGGACAACTCGGGAGATCAATTACGTAATTTTCCTCTAGAAGTAGAAGGATGATAAGCGAAAATCTCCACGTAAATTTGCTAAGATCGCGTAAGTTCTTTCAACGTTAAATAATGAGATCCCGTGAGATGGCGTGAGATTTCAAGCAGCCAAAAGGGAAAAGGGGACAAGTTCACTAACAATTATATAATTACCTACCAGATGTGACAGTTGAAGTTCTCTCAGATCTTAATGACATAATCGGAAATTAAGGAACGCTTTTATAACACGTAATATGTACAAACTTCCCGTATAGTAGCTCCAATGCAGTTGATAAATGTGTAATTTCCCCCGTTAATTATCTTAATTCAGATTTCAGTACAATATGCGTTATAAGCTACAGCAATGTTCAAATCACTTTGTACGAGGAATTTGCGTTAAATACACACACGCGTTGCACACGTGAGTGCGTATTTGAGCTTATTGTAAGCTGTGGTTATGGTGTATTCGCGAAAAGCCAGGAAGGTATTTACAATATATTTTAGATTAACGCTATTGTGATGAAGAATTCATCAACGCCTCTCCATAGATGGCGTTTTGATGAATATTCATTATTATATTCCTCATTTATATCAGTCTTGTAACGCGTCCCGCGATTCTTATGCATAGGAACAACTCGGTGCATCACCATCCACGTCAACGCGAGCTGCAATTTGGGGCTTGACAGGAAATTAAAACTATACTTCACCGTTCGAGATACGGTATTATATGCGTCAACAAGCCGTTAATCGCTGCTATTGCGTTGTCACGTGCGTTTTAACGAGAGCCAACGAATCATGAACATCGAAGCACTGTGCGTCTGCCTCGAGTGGCATAAAATATTTGTCAAAGCGACAACGCGCGCTAAGCCTCGTATAAAATAACGATTTATCGGCGGAGCCGAATATTTATACCATTATTTTACGTATATGAAAATGAAAAGTTGAATGAACGATATTAGTTTCATAATCTCGCTGCGACGACGCGATGTATCGTTTGCACACGACGTATCACTGAAGCGTCAATAACGCACTGCAAAATATTTATTTTAATCATCGCGCATATAGGGATGTACGGATGTAATTGCGAAACACGTTCAAATTTCGCGTGCACAGTAAGCACGATAATTGCAATTTTCGATATTCGTAACGCGAAACCCTCGAATAACCCGGATATTTCGTACGAGATATTTTATTTTTTTCAAAAATTGCAACAATTCGCAATATTTTTTAGAGTTATCTCGACGTTTCCGGGATAACTCATCCAATGTTACAGTGATCCAATGTTACTTGATACACGCTATATAGATGACATTAGATGCTTTATGTGTTTTTAATTACCCCACTTGAGGGAGTTCTCTCGTCCCCAGTCGTTATTTTAAGTCTTCCATTGTTCCACGGTTATAAATTATTTAAGTTCACGCGCAGCCTAGCCACCTAAATTATAATTGTACCCGGGAGGGAACTGTTCTCTAGGGAACATTTGATTGATCAATAAAGGCAATTGATCTATTGTTAAGCCATTACTATGTGTTGCCTACTCTGCGACCAATTCAATTCAACATTCAGTGATGAACAACATCATAACTCGACATGATACCTTGCAGTATAACTTTCAATGCTTATTATATATGTATAATTCGATTCCGCAGTTTAATCGGTTCATAATTTTTAATATTCGACATTTTATTATCAAAATATATAAATATTAAAAAGTTGACAAACGTGATGTCTTCTCTCAAACATTTTGTTGGAAAATTGCTCTGTATTTGTTAAAAAATGTCATTAAAACTATACAATCACGTTTCAGAAAGCTTCATGCAATTTAACTTTTATCCAGGCAACTTGTTTCTAAATGTAAATGTTAACGAGAGTAGGACATTTACTCCTCTCTTTTAGAATTTTCCTTAAAAGGACTATCAGTTAAAATTTTATAAGGTATCGGCGTTGCTTGTGTAAGGCTCTCAGAATGCTTGAACTTAATTAGGAGCATAACGCGAAGCTTCTTTTGGTTCGCAGATGTGCCGAGCTTCTCCGAGCCGATCGGCAACGTGACCGCCGCTATTGGCAAAGAGGTCGCCCTCTCCTGTACCATCAGGAAAGTGGGAAATTACAAGGTAAGCAGCCGGTGAATTTTCGCAAGAAACGTGGCTCGGTTCGGCTCGGCGCGGTGCAGCGCAACGCGCGTTGACGCTCGCGGCGGAGCAAGCACCGGGCGCTAATTAGCCGACTTGGAAACGCATAAGCGCACGTTGCTAGAGCGATAAGAGAATCTGAAATTCGGGTAATCCCGCGGAAATAAATGGGTCGCCCCGGGCTGGTTCTGGCAGATGTCAGCGTGCCAGCGTCTTTTTGCGCGCTCCGCCCGCAGTTTCTTGTATTTTTCCGCGAGCGCGAGTTTTCCGCTCGAAATAAGCAAATAACACGACGATATAAACGACGAGAAAATGCTATACATGCCAATTTTTATTATTATTATTATTAGAATAACTGCGCCAGCGGATTAAGAGAGCCTTTCTTGGCTACGTTGCATCAAAATGTTCATGTTCATTCATTTCGTGTGTATGCGCAAAAATATATTAAAAAATAAGAATTTCTTTACCTCATTTAAACATGCAAGAAATTCAGTATAATGCCCGAATTAACCGGGAGAATTTTCTCTTGCGCGAATTCGCACATGTTGCCTCGGGTTAACACATGGCAAACTACTAATATGAAACATCGAGATAATCTTTTGTATTTCACGTTGAATCTTCTCGGGAATAGTCGAGAAATAAAGAGAGTGAACACAGCAACAATGTAACCGTACAAATGTAATCGTAATACGGCACGAATTTGCAACTCAAATGTGCCAGGTATATTCAATAAACCATGCATAAACGCCTGTGGCACAAATGTTTATTTTTAGGTCAAAGTTGCTATTTTGTCGCCGAGAGCTTTTCGCCATCGGCTTATAATGTGTGTCGAGTTGATTAATTAGAATTTGAAGTCAAGCCATCACGAGCATGCAAACGAATGCGATGTATGTTTCGTTGTGAAACTCGCTTTGGGCATCGCGCTGATGATTTTTTTTCTCCCCAGCATAAAGCTTTCACGTGTGATTAAATACGTTAAAACTCGCGCATCAGCATTATTTTGTGTTATTTTAGCTACGGCGCTTTTAACGCGTGCCGACCCATACTCGCGCGACCGTCTGTAAAACAAAATTCGATAACCGCAAATTTGTATGCGGATAGACCTTGCCAGCCTGTAATTCCGACGAATGCATCTTTATCAATTAATCGCTAATTATAGTTGCGCCGCGTGATATGTGAGATTGGGCGAATTTCGCAAAAAGCGTTATATTATCAGACGACCTAAAATTAATTACGCGATAAAATAGGAAAATACCGCTAATTTTTACAAATTATAAAAAGATAAGAGACTACAAAGTATACAGAGACGTAAAACAATATATGACAGTTAAAAACAATTTAAATAAATTACTTAGTAGTTCTCCACAATGAAATAATACGTTTCAAAACAATTAATATGTATCCAAAAACAAATAGCGTGATCATAAAGCGATACAGCAGATATAACGTATTTTGAAACGTAACTGATGAAATGAATACAGAGCCCGTTGTTACAATATCGTGCACAAATATAGAAAAAGTTAAATAAAGCGAGAAAGAGGTTAACGGACATAGTTACGGAAATTAAAAATTTTCCACAAAAAAAAAGCTACGTCGATGCTATTATATTTCGCAATTAACGAGAAAAGTTAATAAGTTAGTCTCGCTTTCCCGTACGTTTTAAGGACTTTCACGTTAAATAACATTTTGTATTTCCAGAATGCTGAGTAACGCCTAAGCAGCTTAATTAAACGTTTGGATGATATAATACCCCCCGATATTCGCAATACTGCCGCGGTGTTAATGTTCAGCCAGCGTAATTATCCTGTTTAATTTATTCTACAGCGTCTTGTAGTTTACGATTCAGTAATTCATTCAAAGTACGAGATATGCGCGCGGATAACAACAATGCGCCTTCAACAATGCGAATCGCAAAGCTTTCACGCGTGGATTATATGCGCTGTACTACTATTTCTCCCTTTTTTTTTACCGTGTTCCACGTAGTTTTACACCAGGCACAACAAAATCGAATACACTTCGCGGTTGGCCCGAAAACACTCTAGGCCATAGTTGTTTGCCATTCGGCGTACGCACACATTTAATAATTTTTTTATATACCTATATATTCGCGTGCATGTACTATTTTTATGCAGTACACCATATCCCAGCACTATGTCCGACAAACAAACTCGCATATTTGTGCCGCGGATAGATAGTAATAAGAGCGCTTTATGCACATACTGCAAAGAAGTGTTGTAATAATAGCGTGCCTTTCAACAAACAAACTATGCAAGTCGCATAGTTCAATGATGCCAGTCATTAAAAGTAAAATTTCTACGCTCCCCGTGTTTCCTATATGCAAAACATTGCAAGACATAATTCGAGTTTTTCTATAATTTTGCACCACTTAAAATTCATCTGTTAAAAGTAGAAGAGTGTGCATCAAAATAAACAAAAAATTTATCTATAAAAATAAGGAATATCGATATATATGTATAGGCAGACATATCTATATTTTTTTATATAAATTATGTTTTAAAAGAAAAATTGTTAAAAATAGTTGTGCAAAAATGCGATAAAAAGAGTACGAAGCTCTTTAAATTTACTTAATTTTGCTTAATAACTTACACTATTGTGCACTTTTGCCTAAATATAAATCGCGGTGAAATGTTGCTCTCTCTCCGAAAACGGTGCGAAAAGTGGACGAGCAAATGGTTACTCATCGCGCACGTGTTTGTATGTAAAACATTAATGGAACACATGCACACTGATGATTTAGTCTTCGTTGTAAAACGAAGTTGTAGGTATATAATTCATACCGGCGCGGCGTACCCGACTTCGTCAATGCATCACTAGTTAAAACTTCGCGATACTTTACTTACGCGTTTAACGATTCACCGTCGTGGCTCGAAACGCATATATGCATAGGTATAGCGTGGCTCTCTTGAATGTAAAACTGTCAAACTTTATTTCAAATATATTTCAACATGAAAAACTTTGAATCCTCTTTAAAAAATGTATATACTTTTCGCCATCGCGTTATTATTCGAGATAAAAATTAGTAGAGCTTAGTAAAAATCCTAATTTTGATGCTATCGTACGTTTATTTATTTTATTAACCTTTAACTGCACGAGCGGGGTCTGGCCGAACCCCAAGCGCTATTTTTGTTACGTATTTTCTTAGTTACGCGAAATATCAGTTATGTGTTTTATTTTTTATGTACTCTAAAACTTACATATCTTACATTACTTTTAGAGAAAACAAAAAAAAACTTGTGGGGATCCCTGCAGATCCCACCTGTGACTATACGTTACTAAAAATAACGCGTATATTTAGAAGTTAAAAACTACGATATTAAATTAACAATAAATTCGTCCACATCTTCATCGAAAATTGATATGATCCAAACATAGCTGTTATAGTTCTCTCGAAATTATTTATATCGTTATACATGATATATATACGTGACTATATATAGATATCTCATTTAATATGTCTGCTTAAGTATGTTGTTAAAAAAAAATTTAGTCAAGATTTGTTAGTATTTGCATTAGTTCACTAAGGTAAATACACATTCAGCTTGAACTGGCAAAGTGCAGTAGTTAAGACTGAAAATGATCAGACGGAATACGCAATTTTCGACTTCGTACATTCCCTATTTCCCTTGAGTTAAAGTTTCAATTGCATGGCAGATATCAAATTTCTCCAGATTTATTTCATTATACTGAATTATAATTTAATATTTTAATAGCGCATTCTAAGATCTGTATTAATAATTTCTCTAAATAAAGTACTAATTAGTCAATTATTCAGAAACTATTGTAACGTTAGGATCTTTAATTAATCACCAAAATACGCAATTAAATGTATCAATTGGATTATGATGGAAATAAATAATGAACAATTAATCACGTATTAAATCTATTAGATTAATTATTTTATAGTTGCGTTCTGTAATCGCTCGAAAAGTAAAAAAATAAATCACGATACATCGCGGTTTCAAATATTGAACTTATGTAATTATGTATTAGTAAAATTTTCTTGGCATATATTTGCAATTACGTTAAAAGTCGAAGCAATAATTAATGAATAAATAAGAAAGATTAGGAAAAATATAAAAGATTAAGGCAAAATTGAGACATCTTATAAAAATCTGAATAATAATCATTAAGCAATTTTGAAATAAATAAAATAAAATATATGAAATATATCCTGTGTTATTTTACGCTTATAACATATCTACATAAAAATATTTAAATGTATCTTTCTTTTGCACTAATTCACATTATATTAACCTTGGAAAAATAGAAACACTAATCATAAGTTTCTTTAAAAAGATAATAGAAAAAGAAGAGAAAAGATTTATGCAATTACATTAACATTTTTCCCCCTTGTTACATTCAATAAATAATTTATTTTTAATTACGTAAATATATAGGGAAATGCATAAATCGTAAATATCTTTTTCTTATTTTCGTTAACGAGAAATAAATACCATAAGAGAATTTTAGTATCAGCTAAACACTTATATTCCAAAAATTTCAGTGTTTGATTTATTCTTTTATTTTATTTTTTCTCTTTTTTATTTTTCACTAATAAATCAATTAAATTAAATAAATAAATCAGCTATAATGTATTTGACATAAAGTTTAATGATTACAAAGTATTCGTCAAATTTTATATAATTATAAACTTTATGGTATTTTTAATTGTGTTCCTGAAAAACCTGCTTGCAATTTATGCATAAGTCAATACATCAATAGTCAAAAAAATTCCAAGGAACATTTTGAACTAATCCTAATCCATCTTATTCGAGTGAAATGTAATACGTACCTTTTTACATTTCACTTAATACATGCATCCATATACAATTATATCTGATATAATTATTGCACAATAGACACAGATCTGTTACCTCAAAGTAAAATAAAAAGTACTTCGACACTCACCGATTCGATGCGCAGCAGCGGAGTTGTAACACCGACTACGACGATCTGTAAAGCAAACATATTTCAATTAGAAAAATGCCTAAAATAATTAATATTTCGGAAAGTGATTGTCGTAAAATAAATAATCGACTCACCCTGTGGATGCTCCGCTGGCACCCGATGCCTTCCCTAGGCCTGCTCCTCCTCTCAGTCTCAGGAATCTCAGGATGTCATGGTTAGGTTAGGTCGTCAGGTTCGTCGCACTCTCGCACTCGCGCAACACTGGCGAAAATAATTGTGGTTAATTATGATCGTACTGTTCGGCCGTTACTAATTTTCAGAATACGATATCGTCCGGCATACTTTGTATACTCCCGATTTTATTACATTATGAAAAATAACGATCGAGAAGAAAACATGAGCGGCTAAATTACGATTCACTGAAATACATGCTTCGCGATATGAATGTTGGACGACGCGACGAAGGGTTTTTTAATAAATCACCGATATACACATATGCCGCATTTATACGATCGAGTTGAAAACATAATTAAGACGTGATAAACCGAAAATATATGATCGAAATTCGGATATACGTGCGATACCTACCTACATTAAATTCTCGTGAAACGCATATGTTACGTTATTAAATATTACGATACGGAGCTAACTCTGCTAACTGCAATCGCAATCGCACTTATTAAATGAATGCGTCGCGAGTGTCGCGACGCTGCTAGATTCGGAATTAATTCGTTCCATCCCCGCTATCGACGACCGCGAAATTTAAAAGATAATGCGAAGACGGAGCACGAAGCACGGAGCACGGAGCTCCGCTGCCTACCTGCCCGAGGCTCGCCGCGCGAATGATAAACAAAACGACCTTGTCTTGTATAAACACGCGGCGCGCTATATACTGTCGCGCAAAAACACCGAGCCGCTGTGTGTGCCAGCCAGTTTATCGCTATGGCGGAAATATTTTACATGTTATAATATAAATATGCGCGAAATATTCGATTCCTCTCTCTCTTGCATTTCAAACGGAATTATTAATAGACCATCGTTGTTAAATCACTCTTCCGTTGGTTTTTCGTTACTTGAATCCGACGTCTCGGAAATTAACTCAATGAATGAACTGCGAACGACAAAGGATTTTACCGTCGATGTGCGAAAGCAAAATTCGTATCACGTGGCTGATATAATTAACGCGAAATTAATTACAATTGTACTTACTAATTAAAAACGCGGCGCTCCGAATCGATCCGTCCCACATTCGCGAATTATACGTTAATGACCGAAAAAATCGTGCACGACGTCGGCAATTTTATCCCGATATCGTACGATACGACGTGATTAATGAAATCGAGTTAAAGACTAATTAAGACGTAATAAACTGTTCGAAAATATACGATCAAAATTTGGATTATACGCGCAATACATTAAATCCCATGAAACGCATATGTTAATAATAAAATCGATATCGCGATATCGTAACTTTCGGCTTGAATCATTTGATCTAATGACATTACTCTGTGCTTTTAATCCAAAAATAGTACAGAATTATATTTATATGACATGAAACAGGACAACTTAATGACATGGAACTTAATGCAACTTAATGACATGGAATTTAAATTAAAAAAATGTTCAAATCGTTAAATAAATAATCGCACGTAAATTTCGTAATGGGATAATACTTTGTCATTCTCATTTGATCTCTATTTCAATCAATGAAATCGCACAAATATATCTACTTCGGTAAATAGCTATCGCGTCGATATAAGCTCATGAATTGTCGATCGCGGAATTGATTAATTACGCGAGTTGATTATAGTTAATCTCTTAAAGAGAATAATCGCGTTTTCTTCTTCCTGTCGTGAACGTGTTTCGTAAAGTAGGTAATAATGCGCCGACATGCGGAACTGCTCGTGCCGCTAATTTGTATCTCAAGTCGAATCTCATCACGCAAATGACAAGATGAAGTGCGCAAACACTGCGTATACGGCGCGTATGCCGCCGAAATAATCAACCGCCAAAGATATCATCACCGGTTAATTTGTCACTACTACGAAATATATAACGTATAAAACTCATTTTAAACGATTTATAATTTATGATAGAATAAAGGTTAAAATTCGTTTTATACAATATTACATGCCGATAGAATGGAAAATCAGAGGCTACAAGTGTGTATAAAACTGTTAAAGTACCTACATATATATAATATCTAAATACACGGCATAAAATTACACAATAATTGTATTAATAAATTCAAATATAATAAAATTCTATTTTATAAAATTTGGCATAAATTTTAAAGTGCTTTATAAAATAAATATATGTAGAATGTTTTATTTTTCATGTTCAAAAATTATTTCAATAAGTCCCATTATCATACATTAACTCTAAATTAAAGGATAAAATCTATCTTCATTTTAATTGGGAAAGTATTTATGTAAATTAATTTATTTTATTATTATTATTTACCTAAATTTTTACATTTCGGAAAAAATAAAATTTTATTTACATAATTTTAATAAAACAAAGATTGTGCTTTTAGGAAAATAATTTTAAACTGCTGCAAAAAATATGATTTAAGTTTTATTGTACTAAACTCATGCAATTTTACTTTTTTCGAAACGTAAAAATGAAAAAATTCCATTAGTCAATTCTTATATTTTCTGCGATCAAAAGCAAGATAAATCTTATTCTACAAATAGACATTAGATTTAATAATACTTTCTATAAAAAGAAATTAAAGCATTCACTTAAATTTTCATCAAAGAAAAGAATTGAGTAATTCATATGCAACAATTAAATATAATTATATAGAAAAAAGAAATCATATAAATCTTTTCTCGTAATATATATCGAATTAAACGAGCTTATCACACGCCATCGCGCGATTGATAATATCATTACGTTTGACAATATAGGTATGTAAAATAGATAAATTAATAAATAACTACAACTCTTGAACAACCATCAAAATCCATTTTCATTTGGAATGTAAAACATATACAGATGGAATTACATGTGCATTTACTAATGCAAAAGATAATCTGTACGATAGTTGCGGAACAATCTGTATAACCGAAACCATTTATGCGTTCAACATTTTGAGTTAATCGGATATCTTTCCATAAAAGTTTTATTCGTCAAATATCGCCAATTAACAAGAAAGCTGACGCTAAAAAACAATCATAATGGATGAAAGGAAATGGAGGCAGCTACCGACACAAAAGTAGGATCCTAAAAGCGTGCAATTTTCAGGAGATTATAAAACGCCTTTCGCGACAAGTAGATAAAAATTCGCACGCGCACACACAGTCGCACACGCACACAACACTCTGTGATCCACACTTTAACAGCGGCTCTTTCTCTTAGCGCTTTATCTTCGCGGAGTTCCTCAGTGTTTTCTTACTATTCTTGTGCTCGTCTCGACCGATCTTTCTAAAGCCTTCCAACTAAACGAAAAAAAGGCACCGACAAGCTTGAAGCTTTTAGTATCCGCGGCACCTTTTCAAGGAAGTAAAACGAGGCAAATCGCCGAGATGCACAAGGCGGGCAGACTTGTGTCTACCTCTTTTTCCTTCTCCCGTCGACGCGAAAGACGGATCAAGAAAAAAATGAACGGTGATATCTTCTGTGAGGTGTAGGTACGTGACGGCTCTGATCCCTTAAATGTTCTCATTTGCGCCATTGCGAAAGTCGAAACGCGCGCTCGAAAGAAATCAAAGCGATTCTACCTTCAGTGCGAGGGGAGACTAAGGGTGAAGCATTGCAGAATATTCGCACCATTTTCTCTGAACTTCTCGCTACGATCTCGCATCTAAGATACAATCAAATTACTATTAATTTTTCTATTTCTAAGTATGTCAAATATTAAAAGGCACTTCTATAATTATAGCAATAAACTTTAATTCGTTACTCGATTTTATTGTTTATTCGTAATTAGAGATATTGGTTGGCTCAAAGCGGATCAAATCGATTCACATATGTAAGATCATCTATTATCGACGGGACTAATAGTGAAATAGGATAGTGAGAGATAGGCCACGTGTACACTTGGACCGGCGAAACACAATAGCACATATCCGATAAACATAAATCCACGAAAGCTTCCCGGTATCCGTACGTAATCCAATTATACTTCAGACCAAACGATTCACGCGAATCGGGGCAAGATTGGGATCGTAAATGAATGTGAATACAAGTAATATGAATAGCGGCGTTTTGAGAAACGCGTCGAGACGAATTTAGTTGCTTATGACGATTCATTTATCACCGTCAACCTTCTCTCTCGCGAGATATCGTCCTTTATAGTTGAGCGAAGTTGCAAGTTTACTAAGTCATATCTCACTGCCCGCTCAAGAGAATGTTCACTTCCTTATTGTTCAGTGAACTTAACACGGGTTATGTAACGTAGTCGCGACAGAAACACTTCTTTCTCCTATCATCGCGAAAAGCAATCGCAATCACGAAACATTTTATAATTCGTAATTTTGACGTTACTGACGTTATATAATACATATTATGTTGGAAATTTTGTTACCTATATTGCGATTTATTACACGTAGTTGTTGTAATACTTAATTCTCCTTAAAATAATACATTACTCGCAATAATTAGTTAATTCCTGTTCTAATTCGTTGAAATCAACAGGCTTGTACATTATATCACTATAATTAAGTTCGTTACAATAACGCCGGAGATCCTTTTTGCGAAGGAGTTATACACTGTCCCCCGGTTTGCCAAGCAAAACCGGTAAAAACAGCTTCGCTCATCTTCTTGCCTTTCCTCCTTGCTACCAGCTCCACCAGATCGACAGTATACGAGAAGAAACTTCGATGGCGTCTCTCCTTTTTCGTTCCTTCACCCCGTTTCGCCCTTGCTGCAGCCTATTACTATATCCCAACTATTCCTGCCGACGTTTCCATCAAGCATCGATGAACGGGAGCATTTTCAGGGATGCCGACAACGAGAACGAGGGTATGTTAGCTGGGTAGCAGACTGTTGGCGCGGCGAAAGGGACGCGAACAGGCAGGACCGGGAAGAAGGGAGGGAGTGCGAGTTGGCCGAAGTGGTGTTTCCCCAGGGTAAGCATGAGCATATACTTGCCCGGGGCTTATTCAGACAAATCGGTGATTGCTGCGGAGGCGAGCGAAAGGGTAGCTCGCCGCCGCCGCCGCCGCCGCCGCCGTCACCACCACCAGCACCTTCACTAACACCACTACCATCAGTCGCACATTGCCTTCGCCATCAGCACACCGCACCGAGGTACCCCGCGCCACAAACACGGTGCGCTTGCCTTCGGTGCAACGATAGAACGAGACACACCGAAATTCGTTGTGCTTGCGAAGAGAGAGAGAAAGAGAGAGCGACACAGACGGACGGCCATACAGACAGACGAGGAACAGAGGCGGAAGTGGCAGAGTAGAGAACGAGAAATACTGAACGCGGCATAGGGATTGTCCGTGAGATGGTGGAAATGAGAGAGAGAGAGAGAGAGAGAGAGAGAGAGGAGAGAGAGAGAGAAAGAGAGAAGACGAAAGGCGGAGAGAGCGCAGTCGGACTGAAGAGGAACCAGGGAGAGAGAAGAATGATTGTTTCCATGATTACAATGGAGAGAGGAAGAGGAAAAGGGGAGAGATGGCCGGGCAGGAGGTGGCGGTCGCGGGTAAAGGGGTATGAGGGAGCAATCTCTTAGCGCTAACGTAGATTCGTGAGACAAGATCTTTCGAAATATTACACTGGAGGGGTACCGACCGCCGCCGACGTAGACGTGCCCACCGGGGAATTTCGTAACTGCTCGGATACTGTGTGTGTCAGCCATCGAGTACGTCCAGGAGGTGTGTGTTTTTCCAGGAAAAATACTTTGCGCCTCGTTTGGATAGTCGGGAGATGTGGAGGAGAGACTTTCAGCACTGAAGTGCTATGTAGCCGCCGGCACACCAGTTCCGGACGATTCACAGAGGTAGATTTATACCCCGACGACCGAGGAACGTAAGCCTTTAGATTCAAGGTGCTAATGCTCTTACAAAGACTAGCGGTGGAAATGGCGGTCGAGCGGTTCCGTCCGAGTAAGTATAGAACTCGTTTTTAATTTATCAACCGGGAGAGGAAGTCTTTCTCTACGTCTCTTCCTGTTGCAACGAACGTTTCTTGTTGTAACGAGACCGTGGAAAATCCCCGGATAAAAGCGCACTCGGAGAGACGACTGAGACGAGGGTATATAGCGCAAGTACGAACGTACGTACGAATAACTAGAGAAATAGTATTTCAGTTATTAAATTAAGGCACACAATGAAACTGCACACTCGGGAGAAGTAACTCTCGAGCTGCGACGAAAAGAAGAAATCGTGTACAACGATTGGCGTGTAACGTTTCTATCGGGACAATCAGTTATCCTGCTCAAAGGACTCAAGCAGATTACGCAACGAATATCCTGGTTAATCTCATTAAATTCAACTCCGCGTGCAATCACTGCGCGCGATCTACTACAACAGATTCGATCAATTAGGTGCTTGATAATTGTCGTGTAGATGCAATTTATTTAACACGTTTCAATTGTTACGGCATGTGTGAGTATATAAATATTCCATTATATTATGGAGTTATACTTTTAATAATAAACTAATTTTTTGTACTTCTCACCGATGCACATTTATAAATAAATTGATTCAATGTTAATCGACATTAATCAACATTCTTAAACATAACTTATGTAATGTATAATATTATGTAAATATGTAATGTTACGTAAATATATCATTATTGAATAATTTAAATAAATATTATAAATTATAAATAGATAATAATAAGTGAAACTGGACCAATATGAATCTTACAATCAACTAGAGAAAATGCCATTTTCAGCTGGGCTAGATCTTGGTAGCCTAATAATAATATTTCTGTTTTATATCGTTTTTCTAATTCACAATCAGTGAATTACTACCTAAACTATTATACACGCCAATTATTTGTCTTAAAATACAATTTGTTGTTGGAACAGTAAATCCACACACTTAAATCGATAATTCATTTAACTTTTAATGCTAAAAAGCGTTTCTTTTTTAATTACTGTAAAGAATTTATTGCGAAAAATATCCCAACCAAGGTTCGAACCTGGATCTCCCTATCCGTGATCGTGATGAGCGTTTTTCGCAATAAATTCTTGAAATTCTTTGCAATGATTTTAAAAGAATGCTTATTAGCATAAAACTCGATTATCAATTTAAGTATACAGATTTACTGTTCCAACAATAACTTGTGTTTTAAGATCGACAAGTATAATCAGTTTACTGAGTGGAAAAAGTGTACAAAATTCACACAGAAATTTATTATTAGGCTACCAAGATCCAACTAAAAAATGGCATCTTCTCTAATTGATTATAAAATTAATAAGTTGGCATTTATTCAAATCGTCCATTATCAAATACTTTATATTTTTTATATTTTACAGCAATAAATCACATTTAAATATTTCTATCTATTATTTACATATTTAATTAAAGGAAACTTTCAACACTGAACTGCTTTATGCACGAAGAGAAGATCTCTAATTAGTATCAAAGTCTCTTTGATGCGAAGGATTATCACTAAGCATATTGAGCATCCATAATGAAAGCCGTCTTGACAAGAATGTAATCTACCGAATTTGGAGAGTCAATTGAATATGCAGTATACAGTTATTAATGACTAAATTAAAAATATATATATATATTAAAATATAAAGAATATCTATTATACAATTTTATATGCTTACAATTTTATACCCCGCTAAAAAAACTATCAAAAATTGACTAATCGTAAATTATTGATGCATTGTTGATGTATGTATCATATTCGATTTTATACGTAAACGGATTCCATGTAATGTGCCTATATAAATATTAAAAAAAAAATTGTACTATTTCAATGGGATATCGAGTAACCTCGGGGGGGAATTCAGTCAAAAGTATAATGCGTTAGAGGATTCGCGATTGAAATATGCCCTTTATTGTTGGAATCACAACAAAGCTAAAAGAAGGAAATAATACCATCCTAAACGTGCAGCGAAATAGAAACCTCAGATTTATATTTCATTAATTATCCTTTCGGATCATGGATTACTTACTACGGTCGCCGATTCTTAGGATCGTGACCATGCAAAATGCTGAACTAAGTCGCCGTTTAAGTCCTCGAGAGCTTTTTATGCGATAAGCATGCCGTTTCCGCAGAGGAGGAGGAACAGTATTATTCCGGGATAGAATCGAACGAATCGTTATCTTCTCCATAGGGATAATGACCATAAGTCCACAGTCAACGTCGATAGTGTGCCCCTCCTTTCATAGAGAACAAACTGTTATTCCTTCGTGACAATGTACTTAAAGCGCCGTCGATTGTACCTCGATAAAGAAAGAATTCAAACGGCGACTTCCGTCATCTTTCAGTTTTCTCTCATTTAACCCCTTTCCGTTTCTTCGATAGCTAAAGGCATTCCGTTTTTCGCGTAAATGCTCGCTTTTACCGGAAACTCGATTTATATTGAACTACTTATACATCGATTCGATTAAGCTATGCGGCGCACGGTTCGCCGCTTTCCCATTACCATAATCACAAATAGCATTGTTACACAAAGGGAAACTCCCTTTCTCACAGAAAATCATAATCAGTCGTTTAAACAAAAAATTTCAATATTTTTTTAATTTTCTAGTTTTAAATATCGTTTCACAGAGAGAATAAATTTAATCTACAAGTTTATCTCTAATTTTTGTGTGCCAGCCCAAACGTTTTATACATTTCCACATTTTGAAAAACAAAAGGCTTTTAGAAAGTGTCTGAAATCTAGCTGTATACTTATACTGTAATTTTATGTTTTATTATAAGAAGAATTCAAAATTTAATATCACAAGCCATATTTATATCGAGATACAAAAATTGATATATGCTAATAATTTATTAATTTATATCACTATTCTATCTAACATTTTAAATCATCTTTAATGTGCATGTTCGAACATTTTCGTTTGAAAAAATAACCTTTTATTACTATTTATTACACGATATGCTTCTACGTCATAACTCTACGGTCACTATTCTGTATCAATGCGCGTCAAGTAAACGTCTGCGACATATATTAATGTACGTCCTTAAGGCCAATTAACCCTGTTTTCCGCGATCAACCCCTTCGTCTGAGCTCGCCGCTGAGGTTGCGGCAAGGTAACACGCGTGTCGCGCAGGTGTATGGGTAACACACCACCCCAGGTTGCGTCCCAGCACGTCATGTAACTGGCCGCACGCGTATGGCCAGAGGTGGTTATATGGGTCGCACAACAGTCACTTGAGATTAATTACCAAGTGCATCGTTAGAGATAACGCGACGAAGGCTGGCGGCGGTTAAGTGAAGCGATGGTACCTAGATACGACGTTAAATTGAACCTTTCGTCGTCGCTGATTCCCGCAATGCCGCCGCCAACCGCACCGGCCCGACCCGGGGTGCAAGCCGGTACAATATGCGTACTTGCCTAAAAGCAATTACTGCCGACGTGCACACATACACACGTGCATACATATACGAAGACACATACGTGTGCACTTGACGATAGCGCGCGATATAATATTGTTCGGAGAGCATCTCGTTCATATTGGCTTCGTCAAACCCGTAGCGGGACACGAGCGAAAGACGATGTCTGATGTTAATCTACGTGCGCGGTTGCTGAATATCATTATGGGTTATGCACCGAGCTATCCCAAGTTAATAGCCTGAATCAACTCTTCGGGAAAAAAATATGGAGCAAATGTGTACTAGCGAGCGATCACTAAATCTGGATTACTTACATCAGTAAATATGAATTTTCGAAAGGCGTTCAATATAAATTTTAATAACATATTAAAACATTTATTAGAAGAAATGATTATTTACTCATGATCTTATATAATTTTAATGTTTTTCTTTCATTTATAATAAAGATGATCTTTGAGAAGTTGTAGCATTTTACAATATTCCTTAAGCGGATATTCCCCTCTAGTGCATCTACCCACTAACCTTTGGAAAATAAAACAGACGTTCGCGTAGTTCCATTAAAGTCGCGTAAAAATAACATTCCGCGACGGGAAGATAACTTAAGCGAAGTAACGCCATTTCTCCAATAGTGATCTTCCCTGTTACTTTTTAAAACAGGGACAAGATTAGTTTCAAGTATCCCAGAACATTTATGACAGATGATTCTTGTTGATTTCAGCAGAAAACTGTTATATTATCCTTACTATCGTGCGTTTCGCTGGTTAAAGAAAAAAAAGCCGATATTAAATTGCAAATTTGTCATTAAATGATGACGCAGTGGCAAAACATCCTATACATTTACTCCGGTATTTGCGCGTCGTTGTAGAGCGATAATTTATACCATTGCCGAAAATTCCGTTGAATTCTCAGTGAAATTTCACGTAAGAGAAATAGGTATTCATTCGGCGATTCGAATTCGCGCTCGGTGAGGAAAAACAATCCATCCGGTTAATTCTTCCCAGTAATTTTCCGTTAACGAAAAATCCGCGGATCTCTTGTCATCTTTATAAAGGAAAGTCTTGATATCTCGTTGTCACTATATTCCGCAGGTGGGATGGCTACGTGCCGAGGATCAGACGATCCTATCGATGGGCGATCGCAAGGTTATTCAGTCGACTCGATTCTTCGTCACCCTGGAGAACGCCAAAACGAAGAACCAGACGCAATCGCGGGAGGACGAGGAGGCCACTTGGCAGTTGCATATTCGGGGGCTGAAGGAGGCCGATCGTGGCTGTTACATGTGCCAACTCAACACCAAGCCTATGTTGAGCCAGCTGGGATGCGTGGACGTCCTAGGTATGCCTAATTGCACGCGTTACGTCGCATTCCGGCCGACCGGCCAGGTTTGCGGCTGTTGGCAGAGACGTCACGTACGCACGCACGCACCGCGTTTCGATTAGACTGGGCCGGCTTTAGGGCCGGAAAATATGCGTGCCTCGCCGCTGGAGCGGCGCGTTTGAATAGGCCGCTGCATATACACGTGCATATGGATCTCGCGCAATACGGAGATCCCTCGTTACGCGTGTTCGTGCAGGATAATGATGATGACGCGAACACAATGCGTAAGGTGTAATTGTAGCGTTATACGCTTGCTAATTTATGGTTGGGGAGAGATTCTAAGGGACCGACGTTAATTGACTTTAGAAAAGTTTGAAAATCCTCAGTCTTCAAACATCAGATCCCTTAATTCCGTCAAGGAATTCATTAAATAATTTGGCACGTCCGCCGTGGGTGAGTTATTCGAGCAAACTTAATTTGTAACACGTGTTTCCTTCCAGGAAGAGGATGTAATATCGATGCCGGGGAGTTAGTTTACAAGGAGCATTATCGGTCATATAAGAAACGCTAACGGCTGCGCTTTAATTTATAGTTTAATTAAACGCGATAACGAAGTTCGAAAGTCTACCTGGCAGAAAGTCTAGTGGTGTTCGTTGACTTCGTCAGCTGATGGATGCTCATACTTTGTAGCTCGCAAAGATCGCAACTAAACTGTTTCTATCGAATTTACACGTTATCTTCTTTTAACGTTAATTATATCGACGTAACACGCGCAACTTTAATATTTGCTCCGTTCGTTTTATGTATCGGTAATATTCTAGATGAAACATCCTCGGAGCCGCTTCAATTTCGGCAAGTGCGCGCAGCTCGTTGTACGCCGTTTACGGTATCATAAAATGCACAATTTTATATCGCGCCGACGAGCCGGCTAATATCATCTACTTTGTGCGTGAGGGAGAAACGGGGGACGAGCCAAAGGATAAACCGGGAATGCGTTCCATTGCGTGTGTGCTTGTTCGTCGTCGAACACCAAAAAGCGGTCCCTCTCGCTCCTGAATGGAATGAAATTCCTTTACGTAGAAATACGAGAAAATGCCATCCCTTTTTTTCTCATTGTTCGGCTCGTCTGTACGCAGCGTATGTTATATCGTGACATACTTCAGCTTTGGATCATTGTAATTGAAACGAATCGAACGACTCTTCGAGAATTGGATGGAATTCCATTAGAAGACCATTCTCCGAGGAGGGATTGCCCGCCGATATTTCATTTCCGTCGAGTGTGACGGGAATGATTTCGAGATGACTTTTCGGTCGTCTTCGCCAACGTCGCAGCAATGGCTAGGTTAAATTGCGTTAGAATGATCGGTAATGCCGATTCTTTATAGTCCGCGCACCTGCCAGTCTTCGTTCGCGAAGTTCCGTTTCGGCCGAAAAGACTCACATGAAGATATATTGTTTCACGTGACACACTGACACGCAATTTCGATCCCATTTGTAAATTGTTTCTTATATAGACAACGTGGCGCGATATCGGGTGAAATTTCGTCATAATCCTCAGGCACGTGTTGAATTTGTGATAGATGGACACGTGAGATATCGGGAAATTCGTTTCATTCCACGAAGGGCTTACACGGATATAACGATCAGTGTACTTTACATTTCGTATACACACAATGCAGTTTAGAAAACGTGCTTGTTACTCGGACTGTTTTACTTATTCTTTTTGTTATCGAGCTTTACACATGCTCCCAGCGTTCGATATAGGAGCAAAATGAAATGAGTTATAATATAAAATATTAATTTAAGAGTTTTTCACGATTGTTTTTTCAAACTCCATTAAAATGTATGCGGAATTAATTTTCCGTATTTTGCATTTTACACGGAATAAAATGCTCCTGTGAATAGCGTATTTAAAAACAAACATATTAGTAATAGGAGAATAATTTCATAAAGGATGCGCATAAGGCATTATGTTGGTGAAAAAATTATTGTTCTACAGTCATAAATTTTTGACAACGTATTCTTCACAGTCCTTGTAATTCACTATGATACATGTGTTGTGTGGATTAGATAGTACAACTATTCGTAAAATAATTCTTCCTTATCGTGGAGACATTTTGCGCAGGTTATTTTATCTTATTTTATTGCATATTTCATTTTAGCTTTATTTTAACGTATTTGCATAGACACAACACTCGTATCCTCGTATCTTTTTCGACGCTAAGTTTGGAGGGATCGTATCACTGTACGTTATTTTCAAATAAAAGATATAATAAGTCCCAAAAGAGAATCAGAGATAATGATTAAAATGACGTGATGATAATGTAAGTTTTTTGGCATAGTTGTTGTAATATAATTTTAAACGCGTTATTATCTCATCTGATGAAGTGTTATTCGATCTCTTCCTTCCAGTGCCGCCCGATATCCTGAGTTCCGGTACCTCGGACGGCGAGGTCTCCGTTCTCGAGGGTGAGAACGCCACGTTGTCATGCAACGCGTCCGGACGGCCGCCCCCTCGCGTGTTCTGGCGACGCGAGAAAAGTGATTTCATACTCGTCAGGGGTGTTCACGATCCGTTGATACAAGGTAAGATATCGCTCCGAGATCCCGAGAGCCAGGGTTGTCACTTTCGATCTCCGTAATTGTCTCTTTACGTCACGCCTAACGTCATGTGAAACTGGCGTTTATTCCGGAATGAAATGTCTCTCCGCAAGGAAAACCACAACGCGAACTAATTATTCCCGTTCCTATTTACATTACGTAACATTATTGTGGATTTAATTGGGTATTTACTGCGGGTTTATGCTCAATAATGATAGAAAAGAATTTTTACTCAAAACTTAGAATGAGAAGAAAAGCTTTTGCTCTTCTTTTTAGAGAAATCAATTTAAATCAAATGTTATGAAGGTTTGAAAGTTATAATAAATAATCTCTTTTTTTCTCCTAAAGTATATGAAATCGGTATAAAAATTTTGAAAAAATCCCGACCTTTAATATCTTCGCAAACGTTTTAATACCTTTGCTTTTGCGCTATTAAAATAATCCCGATAATCCGACGTGTCTCAATCAAATAGTCAAGCGTTTTAAAGGGATATGAAGACATCGTAAATTCACACACGTATAGGTGCTCCCGATCGAAAGCAATTACGGCGGAACACGTTCCATCGAATAGAGATTAGTTTGTCCGCAATGACTTTCAATATCCTTCGGGCACGTCGAGTTCCGCTGCATTTCGCAAGACACCCGCACTCGAGGAATTTTGTGCAGTCGCGTGGTGGATCGCGCGCCGCGAATAGATCGACCGGTTAAAAGAAATACTTGCAACATCATGCGAGTACCAGCGACTCACGCGGAATTAAACGAGTGCGCTTGTATAACTATTGACGTTCAATTGAAATGATTGACGTCGTGCTAGAGAGACAAATTTTAGCAATCAATCGATTTCCGATACAGCTCGATGCAGTTCCGAAAGGTGTGTAACGCATAATACATACTTTCACAATGCTTTTCAATGAAAGACTTTTATAAATTCATTGTATATGTATTTCATTTATCAGTTATGGTTTTCGAAGCTTCGTATCATTGTTCGATGCA
This sequence comes from Temnothorax curvispinosus, assembly GCF_003070985.1. NCBI lineage: Eukaryota > Metazoa > Arthropoda > Insecta > Hymenoptera > Formicidae > Temnothorax > Temnothorax curvispinosus. The sequence goes on from NW_020222422.1 coordinate 49,774, forward strand.
TGTATTAGCAACCGCGATGTAAAATGTATATGTAATTTATTCTGATTTTTATATAGAAGAAAGATTCAAATAATACCATAATAAGCTATACCAGGCTTTTATCTTTTAAAAACATTAATACCGCATAGTAAAAAATTGTTATATAATATTAATATTATGCAAACTATTAATCATATTAATAATACCATCAATTATATTAATTTATTGTTAATATAATGAAAATTATTGTATTTTTCCAGATATAATTTGCTTTTCCAAACTGTCACGTTATTTGATTAACAATTAATGAAAATGTGGTGCGCAATAATTAAATTCTCAAATAAAAAGACGTTATTTCCGTACTCGATAATGCAATCAAATATACGACAATTGTTAATTTAATACAAGTGAGTATAGTGCTGTGCGAATTCGTCAGCTGTCAGAACAAATCAACGTATCTTGTATTTTTGATCGATCTTATTAAACTTCTGACACATTTTATCGCGAATATGGAACGACACATTCCACATGTGATTTATGTCGGCCGTTCGTTCGATAATAATATAATTCATTATCTTTCAGTTATATTTGAAAAGCGCATGCTACATACGCACGCTCAATGCAATTCCTCATTGGATAATGGAAATTGTAAACACGTAGCAAAAATATGGATTTTCAAAATTTCGTTATCATTTTTAATGATAAACTGTATTTCAAATATGATATATAATATATGATAATATAAAATATAATACAAGATTGAAAATTTTTCTAATTAACTAGATTAACTTATCGTTGGCATTTATGAGCTATAATAATAACCCTTCTACTCGTTTTACATGATCAATCATTGTTTTCATCAATCATGCTAAAATACAAATATCGCTGAAAGTTTTATTACACTAATACAACACAGTAATAAATGAAAAAAATTGTGTATCTATATCTTTAGGTTTGATTAAAAAGTGAAATGAGGATTAATTAAATATTACATATCCCTTAGCAGGTTTACATATCCCTTAAGGCAGAAATATTAAGCTGAGCCACCAAATATAGTAAATTCCAACGACAAATTTTGCTACAAATACATATTCTGCTTATCATTGCGTGCCCCGAAGGCGTATTTCGTGAATAATTACTCAGGGCACGTTAACACGTCGGCTTATATGGTCGACGAGGGAGCAGCTTTCAACGAGATATTCATACAACGTACGATTTTCTAGTGGACAACCTGTCCGGCGAGAGGCTAGAATTAACCAGGGTAGACAGGAGGCAAATGGGGGCTTATCTTTGCATAGCTAGAAACGAAGTGCCTCCGGCGGTCAGCAAGAGGGTTAATCTAAAAGTAAATTGTGAGTACTTGAAAACGATTTATAACGTTTTATACCCGGCATTATCAAATCGAGATTGAAATCAATTGATAGACAGACAGGACCGTTTATCCAATTTAATGATTGTTCTATTATTGTGACAATAATAGAAAACGTTTAATAACATTACCTACTATGCCATCACATAGGAAATTAAATCGTTAAAAAAAAAACATGTTATTTACATTAGCGGAAAAACCGCAGAAATGAAATGAAATACAAACAACATATGTAAATGTAAAAATCAGATTATTACTCTCTCATTTCTTTGCCTTTGCAGTCCCTCCTAGCGCAAAAGCACCGAATCAGCTGCTCAGTTCTCCCCTGGATACAAACGTGTCGCTAATCTGCTTAATCGAGGCTTATCCCAAGACGATTAACTTGTGGATGCGGAAGGAGCAAGTTATCATGAGCGGGTATGTACCGAGACAATATTGACAGTTTAGTCTACCGATCCCCGGGCGTAGTTCAAATCCGTTGTTCGACAATCTCCTCGGTGATAAGAGACAAAACGTTCCGCGTTTAGCAAATTGCTTTTTGCTAAATCGCTCCTGACCTCGGTCACCGCGATTTCGGATATCGATCCCGGCGGCGATTCCGGGTTATTCTAACGAGATGTCGAATAACGGAATCTATTTTCCCTATCGCGGACGTTAAACGTAAGTGATATGTCAATGCAGAGGCAGATACGAAATCGACGAGCGAGGAGACCCCGACGAGGAATGGAAGACGACGATCGTGTTGAAGATAAGACGCTTGGAGAAAACGGATTTGGGCGAATACACGTGCTCAGCCTCCTCAAGTATGGGAAAAGCCGAGGCGACTCTCAGGGTATATGGTAAGTAATCATATATATATATATACATATATACATAAGACGGAATAAATACGTCATCCCCTAATGATAATCAGGCAAAAATCATCGACAATATAGTTCTGTTAAATCTACGCTCGAAATTCCAGTATAGATATGATTGGTGTCGCGCATTACTTTTAACGATATTTTTTACAATACCTAATATAAAAATTTCAAGCACCATTAAAAATACTATTCTAAAATTTACTATTCTTTTCAATCGCAAGAATAATTTAACTATTTTTAACGGTATATATTCGGATCTTCGAAAAACAAAATATGATACATATCTACATTATTTAAATTTATTATTGACGGTTACGGATAAAAAAAGCATGACTAAAAAAACGCGTCGGTTTCTAAAAAAAGAGAAAGGGGACACGTCCGAAAAGCGAAGCGTCTCGGTTTACCCTGTCCATGATTCACGTGGATATTTTCAGAGATCGAGCGCGTAACCATGCCCACCCGCGTCACCTCGACCAACTGGAAGCGACTGAACCGAGGCAAGTCAAAGCCCGGGCAAGGGACGATGGTCAATCGGGTTTTCTATCAGCAAGTGAGCACGCCGGCGATGCAGAAGAGCACGGCGCGATTGATTTACAACAACAGGTACGCGACCACATCGACCACCGCGGATCCGCGTGCTCCCTCAATCAAGGACCAGGGTAATGCCTTTAAGCACAACAACCACAATGACAACCACCAGAATCTCAAGGATCGTAGCGACGCGTCCGCAGTCATCGCCAGCAAGCGGGTCGTCTTACCGCTCTGTCTCGTATTGTTCTCGACGGTGCGATAAGACGTAAGGTGATGAGAATTACGAGAACGACGACCGACGATGGTTCTACCCCTTCGCAAAAGGAATTAATCTGCGAGCCATGGAATTGTGTTCGTCGATCCGACAGTGAGTGATAAGCGAGAGAAGCACTCACACAAGAAGTCTCGCAATCGAAAAACACGGGGGAAACGATTCTCAGACAACGACGACCAGGACTGATGAAAGAACTAACTCTTCCGTTTAATTAGCCAGATCAACGTTCTTAGCAGCACGTCGAGGAAAGATCGAAAAGAAAGCGAACACTTGGACGCTTTTACAGGGTAAGATCGTAGGGAAGCGAACACTTAGACGCGTGGCATGGTAGAAACGGGGTGGAAGGAGGGGAAGGGAGTCTGATCCGTTAATGCGAGCGAATGTTACCCGAGATAACCGCTGCGGATTTTTACGGAAAGACGCTTACGAATGTATTTTTTATGACCCCTTTATCCGTTGCTAACGTGCGAGAAGTTCGGGTGTGAAACGTGCTCTTTGGTTGGATTAAATATATAGCATTATCCGGATAATTTTAATTCTCAGACAGCAAAACACTTAAGTACGGTTTATTCTAAGCTATCCTACAATTATGTTTATTTTTATTATAAAATAAACTTTCGTTCACATAAATTATTTGTTTTATTAGAATATTAATGAGATGAAAACATGGAAATAAACGATTAATAAATAAATAAATGTAAAATAATAAATAGAAAAATCAAGTGACTGACACTTGATTATTGAACAAAATACAAAAAAAAAAAAAAATAGAAAAATAAGCATCGCTGTCTGAGAGTTAAAAATACGAGGGAGAGATTTTTATTATTCGAAGAGCGAATGATTATTTCTTTCTTTTTGTGAAATTAATAGGTAACTTGGGGTAATTTTATAACGTTAGCGTCAAAAGCCTTATATATGCAGGGTGTCTATCTGAAATGAGCTGTCACTGTCGTTGACAACGGGTAAGAGCCCGCAGAATTTAATCGCTGACGTACGAATTGCAATCTTGATATGCATACATGTATATCTCGTAACGACAGTGACGACTCAGTTAAAGTGAACATCCGTTACGTTGCCATTGTAATACGTCTTCATCGATGAATCACACGAACTTTCCGAGCAATTGTGCGATCGTACCCAAATGCAGACAAATAATTAGCATACTAATTTGTATGTAAGAAATAAGACGATAATATCTTTGTTTATTGTGATGTAAGAGAGCGAATCGATATTATACTTGGCATCATAGCGAGCGTTATCACGTCATATCCGAAATAAAATCCATATCTGTAGCACATATAATAGCATACCACACTTTAGGGAAATATTTATAGATCACTTCGGTTATTTTATGTATTTTTTTAAATTACTTGTAGACACAAATACTGTACCTTAATATATGTCGGCAATGAAGCAAGACCACGTTATAGGTATAGCATAAGTGGTTAAACGCGAGGGATGACCGATGTATCGCTTTTTAAATAAAACGCGTTAAATTTAACCCGGCTTTGCCAATTTTTGTATAAGATACGCTCAGCTACCATCAAAGAGAATTGCATACGTGCATTTCACATTGATGATACATGTATATGATGAAGTAGATATATATGTATGTTATGTATAAAAACACAAGAAAAATTGACACAGCAAATGATCTTATAATTTCTAGCAATACTACAAAGATCACTTAGTTAATGTTCCTCGCAAAACTATGAACCATATCTTGCTCTGTAATTAAGACGACCATGTAAAGCGATATCAATGTTCAACTCATTGTCAGTCAGAGAGTATTAAAGTTGACAGAAGGGATAAAGCGATTTGACGATCTTAAGTAATGCTGCAATGTCCATCAATACGGAGTACAAGTCTTAGTTACATCGCGTGGTTTACTGTCGCAGAAAAGGTAGCATATCCCACACAGAGCAAAAATATGATAAATGTACCTATCTAATGAACCCTGTATATCACAGAATGCTCAATATAATAACTTTACAATAACTATATTAAAAGAATGTTGTTGTTTATAGGAAGGAAAAATATATATGAGAATACAATGAGAAAATGTGCTCAAATTGGATGATATAGCTTTGGGGGGGATAAAAAAAAAACGTGTTGACAAATAAGAAAAAAAAACTATCGTGCATTTACCAGTGACGTTCGTTTTGACTTTAAGTCTAGCTTAAACGAGTGTATTTTTTAATGTATTATTGAAACGGCAAATATAGCTGTTTATCGAACAAACGGATATCAAAACTGCTTTTTATTTTCTCACATCTCGGACACATCTTAGATACATAAATATATTAAGATATAATTTTGGAATACACACCAAATGCATTGGCCAGGATGACTCATGTAGGAATGTTACGACCAAAATAAAATACTAAAGGCCATACAGACGCAGCAAAAAGCCACATATGGGCTTTTTCTTTCACCAATCCTAGCACATTTCCAAAAAGTACCCTGAAAACTAAAATTAAGAATTTATTAGATATATACAGAGTATGTATATCACATATACATAAATTTTTACGATGCTTAACGAAAGCGTTTACGTACCCAACCTTTCCCAGCCGTTTGTCAAACAAGTTTGGCGCCAGAGATCTGACATAGGTACAGGTGCATATTAGCAACAATATTACAGTCAGCAGGCTCTGAAAATTAAATATGGCAGACTGCCAAAAAAAGAATACGTTAGTATGTTTAAATAAACTTTCATCTCTGAAATGTAAAGTTTAAAATGTTGCTCAAATGCGTGTCACGCAATAACGTAATGTCTTATCTATTAAATTAATAGCAACGGAATCTTAATTACTATCTACTTCTTCGCGTCAACGGATATCTTTTCCGATAATAATAATCGCGCTAATTCAAGTATCTAGCTTCAGTCATGTGGCCAAATTGTCGTACGTCAACGTCAACGACATTTTAGGTTATACAATCCCAATCTCAAATGTCATTCACTATTCCGAAATGTGTATATTTACCATAATTTTAGGTCGCGCTCTACTTGAGAAACTGCAGGAGAATCAACCTCGAGAAAAGCCACAAATTATTCGTTAAAGATTCTCTCGTAAATTGAGTGACGTATTGTGCGACATCACTTTCGTACGGCGCACAACGCCACAACCACAACGGCGCGCAACTCGATGCGCGTTGCACGTCAAAAGTCCCCTGCTTCCGGTTCGAACGTTTCAAACTATCGAGCGCATCTATTGGTTAGAGCCACCGCACAAGACTCTCGTATGGTCACGTAGCGTAATGCTAGGTCTACAATGCGAGTCGTAAAGTCGTGAGTCGTAAGAATTGACCAATCACACCATGCAATCACAATCGAATTTAAGAAGAATAATCGACTGTGATTGGTCAATCGGCATAATGGTCAATCGGGTCAATCCACTCAATTCAGACAAACTTGCATAGCGCATAAACATAAGCATAAGAGAATTGATTGGTCCATATGCAGGTGCATAAAAAAATAAACCAATCCGTTTTGTTATGCATATGGTTGTGCACCTATGCAAGTTTGTGTGGATATAGCTTAAAGCGGGGAGCACACACTTCTGCACAACGCATAATGCGTAAGCATAAGAAAATTGATTGGTCTATTTCCTTATGCACATGTGTATGGACCAATCAATTTTCTTATGCTTACGCATTCTGCGTTATGCAGAAGTGTGTGCTCCCCGCTTAAAAATTGACCAATCACAATCGAATTTGAGAAGTAAGAATTTAAGGATCAGAATTTCTATGAAAATTTTAAGACTTTTTCAGAATTTTTCATAAATCTAAAATACGAGAAGTTCATAGAAAATATATATGAGAAATTTCTTTACATTTACTTTTTATCTTTTTCTACTTATTGCTACGAGAATTAGAAAAGGATAACAAAATTAAACTAAAATTAAACTGCATTGATAGAAATGGTCATTAAAGATGGAAATATCGTTATTTACAATTAATCTCTAGAAAGCGCACTCTTCTATTGGACGACGAGATGTCGTATGGACAAGTCCGCCATTACAGCTTCTATTCTACTGATTTTACCGGCAATTGCCCGCCCTGGCAAGGGAAGACGAAAATAGAGGGGGCGAAGCGAACGGCCTACCGCCGAATGTTTTGCCCTATTGTTCGCCGTTCGGGGATGTCGCGAAAAACGATGGATTTCGACTGACTCCAATTCGGGCGAGGCGAAATCCAAGCGGTGGCGATGTGTTTTGCGCCTGTCGAGATGGGACTTGTGCATTGCGACAAGCGTAGACTGCGGTAATACAGGTGGAAAACGTCGAGGAAACCCACGAACGACTCTTTGTCATGGACATGCAAGCTTCTAATGGTACGCACTTGGTTTCTTATACGGCACAATTCGCTCGCCGACCGGGCCGACGCGACGTTTGAAGTCTTCCTCTCGACGACAACGACGACGCGACGCTTCCCGGATCGGTCTTCGCGTTTACTCCGCGTTTACCGAACGCTCGCCCGAGAACGATCAAAGTTAAACGCGCGCGAGACACGCGACTGTACGTTAAGAGGGGTTAGATAAAAGTACGCTTCAAGATTTCCTAGCGTCGCTTCTCGAATATAAATGCTACCTGGAAATTTGCGCGAAATAGCGCGGCAAAAAAACGCGATCAGCGTGCAGCTCGTAATCCCGATAGCTCTCTCACGATTATGCATCGCGCGATAAGTGTATACTGGACGGAATCACGTTCCGCGGCCCGGAGATTGTGAATTGAAATTCTACGCGTGATAAGATCCGTCCAAAATACACGTCGACAACGTTCTAAATGTAGCTCGAATAATGTTTAATTGACGATAATGCTGTTCGTGCACAGCTTCCACATGGAGTATTGCTCCAGTAAAATCTGTCCTAAATTCTAAATTTGAAAAAAAAAAAAATTTTTTTTTAAGAAATAATATATATTACACATTCTTTCCTATGAACAGAACTTACGAAAGAATATTTCTGCATTAATGATTCGGCTAAAAGTAACAATTGGTGAATCGTGTGAATGTAGGAATGGATATGCGTATGAATACAGTGTATACTCCCATCCCTGGATTTCCTGAACAACTAGGGATGGTATGGATGGGGGATATGATGATGGGCGAGCCTGCTCACGAACTCATGCTGGATCCTCGTCAAGGTGAAAGCCCATTTTTCTCACACGGTTCGAATCCCTATGAAGATCTCAGAAACCATCACATCGCTCCTACCACTATGGTACGCTACATACCGCAACAATTCTCAAACGAGTGTTCGGAACCCGACGAGGCATTGGAGGCTGTAGATGCCCATGAGATACAGCGAGTGAGTTCTGTCTTCGAAGAAGAGAGATGCAATCTAATTTTCACGCGTGTATTCTTAATATTATGATTTCCCTATTTTTTTTTTTTTTTTCAAGGATTACGATTCACAATCTGAAAGGCCAGAGATGAGCGAATATTTGACATTAGAAGATTACATGGGTGATGAAGAACGAGAACAAATTGTGAGCAATGTGGCGACTCAGACCCAAGACAATCGCAATCGAAAAATTAAGCCCATTAAGCATCCAGGACTTGTTTTGAAAACACCAATTGCTTATCAACCTCATACTGATCTAAATTTCATTCCTATTCGCAAAGATGGTATAGGTAAGTGTAATCTGCAACAATTAGAACTACAATTAGTAAAAGAAGAAACAGAAAAGGACTTAACGAGACATGAAGTTGACTTGACCATCTATATCTTCTTATCGTAGAAAACTAAAGACTTGAATTTTTATTTTATAGCTGTTTGTGAAAAATGTGGTGCTATTGGTGTAAAACATGCTTTTTATACAAAGGAGCGTAGATTTTGCAGTAGAGCGTGTGCACGTTCTTCAGAATACTCAACACCTACTGCTGACTCCACATATAGTCCATCCCATTCGACGGATCAGCCAATATCTGTGAGCCAAACGTCCTCTAATGAAACAAAATCGACGGATGTAAGTTAATAATACTGAATCTACACTCAGAAAATGTGCGACAAGAAACAACACATTCTTATCCTACAAACGTTTCAATTTTCCAGGTTGTTGTAAAAGAAGAAGTAGATACCAAGGAATCTGTCGATCCAGAAAAGGACAAAGTTCAATTAGAGCCAGTAATGCCAGAGGATTTACCGATTAGAAGAAAGAGAACAGCGGAAATGGCAGGTTCTTACGATTGGACACCACAGCTTGTTGAACCTGGATTTTGCGCTGCACCAGTCTCTTGTTTCAAACATGTTAGGTTCTTGTGTTTTGTCTTTTACATATGTAATTTTGCGGATGTCTCGTTATATTATAATTTCTTTTTAGGCTCCTATATCAGAGATTTGGGACAATATCACAGTGGGTATGAAAGTAGAGGTAGAAAATACCGACTGTGATGAAGTATGCGAGGCTTTCCCAGATTCGTTTTGGGTCGCGACTGTATTACGTATATGCGGATACAGAGCTCTGCTAAGGTATGAGGGTTTCGGGCACAATGCAGACAAAGATTTTTGGGTATCGCTTTGTTCTAACGACATACATCCCGTTGGTTGGTGTGCCACAATTGGAAAACCTCTTATTCCACCTAACAGTACGTAATCGAAATTATTTCTAACAGAATGAGACAATGCGCGACTGAAAAAAATCGTTTGATCTTGGAAAAGTGCGCATGGAAAAATTTGACATATTGAATTCTTTTTTCAGCGATCGCAAATAAGTACAAAGATTGGAAGGACTTTTTGATGAGGCGATTAACCGGTGCAAGGACTTTACCGACAAATTTCTATAGCAAAGTGAACGAAAGCATGAAATCTCGTTTTCGATGTGGTCTTCATTTAGAAGTAGTAGATAAAAACAGAATCTCGCAAGTCAAAGTGGCGACGATACAAAAGATAGTTGGTAAACGTTTGCACGTGAGATATTACGATTCGCCGCCGGAGGATAACGGGTTTTGGTGCCACGAAGACTCGCCCCTCATACACCCTGTTGGTTGGGCTAAGAAAGTGGGACAGACACTAGATGCGTATCCCGAGTACTTGGATCGTGTTTCTAAATCAAAATTATCCGAAGACGACGCAATGGAGAATCTTTTTTATGTGCCAAAGAGTCATCACATGCATCTCACATACACGTTTAAGGAAGGAATGAAAATAGAAGCTATCGATCCGCTCAATCTTTCGGCTATATGCGCGGCGACGATCATGCAAGTTTTGGAAAAGGATTACATTATGATTCGCATTGACAGTTATGACGAAGACGCGAGCGGCGCTGACTGGTTTTGCTATCATTCGTGTTCGCCGTGCATTTTTCCAGTTGGCTTTTGTTCCCAACATGGTCTACCTTTAACGCCGCCAAAGGGTTATGATCCTACCACATTTACATGGGATGCATATCTAACAGAGACCAATACTATACCTGCTCCTATCCAATTATTTAATCGGGTAATTTTTCTATATGTTTATGAATGCAGTTTGTAGTTCTTCCTTATAATTTGTAATAATGCTAAATAAACTTTTTATATATTTTTTAGGAAATTCCTCAACACGGATTTATTGAAGGAATGAGACTCGAAGCTGCTGATTTAATGGATCCTAGATTAGTTTGTGTTGCTACTATTACTAGGGTGATTGGCAGATTGCTACGAGTACATTTCGATGGTTGGGAAGATGAATATGATCAATGGTTAGACTGTCAAAGTCCAGATATTTATCCCGTTGGATGGTGTGATCTTGTCGACCATAAATTGGAAGGGCCGCGTGTACTCGTAAAAAACACTAGTCCTACTGGTACATATCATTTATATATTTACGCATATATTATCCATATATGTATATTTTTTTGTATTTATGAGTATATTCTTGTAGTAAAATCACCAAGAGGCCTTAAACGTAAAGCTAAGAGAAGAATGAAGAAAGGTAGCAAGCTGTCTTGCTCCAAAAATATACTACCTCGTCAGAGCGAACGTATTAGTATGGCTCGCGAACGCGGGCGAGAATTGGAACCTGCTCAAGGAACGAAAATTGAAAGAGAGCGTGATCTAGAAAGTTTACCGGAACAGAGGAGCAGAGAGCCGGAAACGGCGCAAGAGCCAGCTGGACCTGACCAAACTTTACCTAGTCCCACTACTGGACAAGGTCAAGCATTGAATGACACGCAAAGCGAAGTACAGAGCCCTCCACCACCCAAGGAAAGAACCGCTACGTCATACATTAATGCAAGTATCACGACACTTTGACAAATATCTGAGATATACAATTAGAATTATTATAGACTATTCTGGTTTATTTGGTCTGTAGGTTACTTCAGCAAGTACTAAATATATACCAAGGCTAGCAGATGGTGTGCAAAGAGGTTCGGAATCTGGTGATTTAGTGCCATCTGAGTGGAATGTCTTTGATGTTGCACAATTTCTTCGAGTTAATGATTGTGCGACGTATTGCGATAATTTCAGTAAACGTAAAATAGATGGAAAGACATTGCTGACTCTCACTAAGGACCAAATAATAGACCTAACGGGTATCAAACTTGGACCTTCTCTGAAAATTTTTGATTTAATTCAGCAATTAAAAATCAAAGTGAATCCAGCTCAGGAAAGGTTGAAACTAGGATTGAAGAAATTCTTATAACAAAACTAGTATGTAGTTAGCACTATAAATATAAAATAAGTTCCATCATTACGCAAATTAGACATGGATTTACAGGTAAGGCATGTGAAATAATGATAATTAAAGTCACCTCTATCTCAATATGGTTGCATACGTTATTTGTTACGTACTTTACTAATGTACTGAAGAAATGTTAATATATAGATTCTTTATAGTCTAAAACAAATGTGTAAAATTTAGATGCTGTATGATTTATTATGAGTTAAGAGATTTTTTTCCATTCTAGTGCAGTTTAATTTTTAATGCCTTTAATGCCTTTATTTATTGACAAATTTTTTAATGAATAAATTTTAACAATTTTTTTAAAATATTTTATATTTTTATTTATTTTTATACATATTTAAATCTCTTAAGCCGGGCTCCAGACATGTATCGTATCATCGTATCGTATCATGATATTTTCTTATTAAAATATGGATATGTTGTTTATATTATGATAAGCCAAAGCCTTGTTTTCAGTCTATAAGATACGGGATACGAACACGGATTGAAAACAAGGCCTTGGCTTATAATTTTTATTTACCAACATATCCATATTTTCATATCTTGATACGATACAGTGATCTGATACATGTCTGGACCCAGCCTTAAATTCTTTAAGGTTTAGCATTATAATTTAAAAAATAAAGTATTTAAATAATGGAATTAATATTTACTGATTTATGAAAATATTATTTTATAAAAATAAAC
>NW_020222423.1:0-1430 GCF_003070985.1 Temnothorax curvispinosus
CCGTACGCATTATCGACCGCGTAATCGCTCGTATCGTATTTGTCAATGTCGCGCTTCATAGTATCGTACACATCATCGCACTCGATGTGATAAATTAAACTATCCGTATCAGTGTACATAACTTTACATTTTTCGCGATGTAACGGTAACATATACTTGTAATGGAATTCGTACAAACAGGTCTTGGCTATGTCGAGGATACACATACCTACGAAGATCGGTTTGTTGAACTTTACTTCGAGTTTTTGCAATTCGATCGCAACCGCATTTTCCGAAAAGACACTTCGACTGCGAAAGTTTGGTTTCGCGATCATTGCCTCCGCGCCAAATCTCCCGTTCCATTTCGTCACGAGTCGTACGTCGACGTGATTGCGCACGTTCTCCACGAATTTACTGAATAACGCAATGTTCATCGATTCGTACAAATTTTTCTCAAAATCGTTCTTAGCCAGTGTTCCAAATTTTGTATTGAGCTCAATATAATCGCGAAGCCATAAAGATTGCGCGAATTGCAATACGCGGTGAATCTTTGTTACGCGAAGGCCGTGACGAATACATTGCTGCAGGTTGCGATAATGTATAATATAATGCTTCTTATCATATAGAGTTGCGAGGAGTTTGTCCTGCCGCTTACCGGGTGGTTTATCGCGCGTCGGACAGAACGGTAAGTCGCTGTGCGCGTCGTGCAGATATTGCGGATACTCCAAGTCGACCTCGAGAATGTAACCCGTCGGCGAGTCTAGCGCAACGGTTGTCACGTCAAAATCGGAAATGTTCTTGACCCATCGAAAACCACTGTAAGGCAGTGGTTGGCACATTGCCCAACCGTACAAATTGTTTATATCGAAATACATCAAGTACGACGATGGTTTCGATGAGTCGTACGACTGCATGTACTTATTGTTGGCACGCGCGTATCTGTTGGAACATTGATTCAAACCGCCGCGTGTACCGCGTTCGATGAACATGACTATGTCAATATCGGTAAGCAGTGCGAAATTGACGCACGTATGCTTTAACATCGCATCCCACGTAAAATCGGATAGAGTGCAGTAGTACGCGGGATCAAGTTTATAACTCGAGATGCAACTGTCGCGAAAGTTTTCAAACATATCGGCCAACAGCAAGACATCAGTTTTCAGATATAGATCGCTGTACTGGCCGAGCGTTTGAATGGAGAATCGCTGCCAGACGTTGACGGCGTGCGCATAATCGCTCTCGGATACAATGTCATCAGTCGACAAACTATAAAACGATTCGCGCGGTGGTAAGCATAAATCATCCAACTTTTCAACACAATCGATGTACTCATACGGAAACACGTTTTTTCGCATCAGTAAATCGAAATGTTCTCTAGGCAATTTACAAAATTCATTTTGCAAGATTCGGAGCTTATCCTTATTGAGAAAAGATACCGATTTATCGAGACT
>NW_020222423.1:1440-2800 GCF_003070985.1 Temnothorax curvispinosus
TGACTTAAGGTCATTGGGAATTCAATTTCTTGAAGATTGAGCACCGATGAATAATGGGGGTACGAGGCTTCCCGTTCTGTTCTTGTTTTGGCTGGATGCAGAGCGGCCACCACTGACCACGCGAAGCATGCGTTGTCCTTGGAATGCACGTTGATCACCGCTTTCTTCAGCATTATCTCTTGCGGCAATTCTATCAAACATCCCGCGTGCATAGGCTGGTACTTGTTCACATTAACGATCAGATTAATTATACGTGACAACGTCCACCCGCTGTCGCGTTCCTGAAATTCTTCTAGAGAAGCTAAAATAGGCTCGGCAACATGCAACTCGTACCATTCTCGTAAATCGGACAGTCGAAGGAGTTCACAGCTTTTCGTGTCAACACTTTTTTTCGCACGTTTGTGACTTGTCACAAATTCACCATTAAATACAGTGTTTATTTTGATATGGGCGTGTGTTTGCATGACATTCCGCACACTATTGAGTACGATGTCCTTCGCATCTTCAAGAAATTTGCGCGGGTCGATGTGCTTGGAGTTTACTACCGCACCGGTCAATATACAGCTTTCAAAAGCGGTCTCAATCTCATGCCATCTGAATTCTGCATTATCATCATCATCCTTTCGCGCATCTGCATGTTCGAAACGTTTACGTATCGAATCTATCAAATCTTCGAGTCGTGCGATACGAGAATGTTTGACCTCAAATGACAATCGCGGTTCTTTAGCTTGGCTATGTTCTTCTTTCAACGACTCGAGATACTCGTTGCATCGTTGCTCCCACACACAGAATTCTTCCTTTGAATTTAACAGAGCGGATTGCTCTAGCAGGTCCAACTCTCTATTCTCCATGTTATACCGTCGTACGATGTTCGCGAAGTAACCGCGAGCGAGAGAGGTTTCGACAGGAAGCACAGAGCTAGGTTAGGTTGCGAGTCTCGATCAGAGATTGAGTCTTTAACTATCTAAATTATTTACACAAATGTACAATGCTCGCAATTAGATTGCGAGAGGCGTTGCGAGATTCCCGGCGCAAGGATTAACCTCGGATTTACGGTTGTACACTGCGAGAACGGAAAGTGTTCGTTGTTTTCGAATTCTAAGTTCGTGAGACTGCGAACAAAGAGAAACCTGAGAGCGGCCATCCCGCTTCGGGGGACGCCTGTCCTAATGCGCCCTCTGAGTGGACGTCAACTACGACCATTAAAGGCCATCGCACCTAAAGCCCCTTGCACAATAGGCGATAGCGATAGCGATAGCGATAGCGATAGCGACAGCGACAAGGTTGCATGCCGACAAAACTATAAACGGGGAGCACACACTTCTGCATAACGCATAATGCATAAACATAAGAAAATTTA
>NW_020222424.1:0-82124 GCF_003070985.1 Temnothorax curvispinosus
CCATAATTTTGATCGCATATAAAGCTAAGTCTAATCAACCGAATTTAAAAGAATTATATATGAAATAGGGGTAGAAAAGACTGAAAAATATAATAAAATTAGAAATAGATAGATATCTCCAAATTTGCGGAAATTAATATGTTCAGAGTATTCTAAAATGTCGCAATATTGCATTGAAATCGCATGTCCCCACGTACGATTTGACGTGGCGCGTGGCATGACGGATCTTCCACCCGGCGGCGTTCCCGGGGAAGACGTATACGCGACGCGGACGCGACTTCCTAAAACCCTGACTTAATTAATTTATATATATAAGCGTCGATATGTTCCGAGATACAATGGCTCTATATCTGACTAATCGTAGATTTGTCATTTCAATAAAAAAATTCTGACTCACCACGCCGATGTGCAACGGGCTGAGTTGTTCAGCCACGTAGCTACGATGATACTGTAACATACAAACATAAGATTCAAATTAAAGAAGCGTTCAAAATAATCAACATTTTTCAAAATATAATTTTTACGCGCAACTAATTTGTTTTTCAATAAAATATTTAGCAACACAATCATCTGTGTTCACCGAAAACGATCTTTATAAGAGTAAAATTTTAGATAATCTTTTTCTCTAATTATTTTTAATTTATCGAGATAAAACAATTCGAATAAATAAAAAAAAACTATTTTAATTTTACGCAGATATAAAGAGATGATACTCACCCCAAGGTTGCTCCGCCGGTGCCCGATGCCTCTCCCAGGCCTCCTCCTCCTCTCAGGGGATACTTAGGCTTCATCGTCTCACCGCACAGGACACTCGCGAGAAACACTCGCGGATAATAAACTACAATCGCGCGCGGACTAATTTCATTAAAAGTCTTTCTCACGCGATACTGTACGGCACTCCCGTTTAGAAAAGTCCTTTAGTCCGATTACTTGAACGGCACTCCCGAAGCAAACGCGACGAACCGGCTGCGGTTCGTTCATTCAATTAAATCGGCGGACGAGGGTACGTTAGCTTCCCCGTCTTTGAATTTTTATCCAAGCAGAACAAGAGTTTTGCTTGGGTAAAATCCTCGTACTGGGTACTGGAGCCTTCCCACCTCGCCAAGGTCGTACCCGTGGGAAGGAAAAGTACTTTTCTCTGTAATATAAAAGCGGGTAACATGAATTTTTCATGCAAATTTGAAGGAGTCGCGACGCCGCGTGCTCCGCGTCGTTCCGCGTTCATCACCGCGTTACCGGCGTTACGTTGTTAATGGGCGACGTAATAATGGGCGACGAAATGTTCCGAGATGTTGGCAACTTGGCGCGATACTACGCAAGTCGAGCGGACGGTTAATAAAGACACGCACTTCGTCAATCAGAGATACGCTGTTGAAATTAAATATCGCACGCACAATACGTTACCAAACTCGTAAATCGAGATTATGAAGCATTCACGAACGGGCGATGTATCGCGGCGTTCCGTTATCACCGATCGAATCACCGGAATCACTTGACACGATCAATATCTCTCAGCCCTTTTTCCCTACGGAGAATCGGAGCTAAATCACACGACACGTCCGGCACGTCAGCGTTCTTCGCGAATCCAGACATGGCGGGAGGAGCGACTGTCACTCGCGAATATCACAGCGCGAAACTGCAAAGCAAGTCGTTCATACATACCTCCGCCTCGACGTCTCGAGTGAGCGCGTCGCGCGACACGTTCATTCCGATAAACACCTCATACACTCGTAAATTGTTTTACACACACGGCACACGGCACACACGGCACACGGCGCGCGGTACTCGATCGCGTAGCGCGTATTCCCGCGGCCCGCGAAACGAGGAAGCAGGAATGCCAATCACCGAAACGAGCGCGTTCCGAAAACAGCACGAAGCACGGTGACGTCGGTGACGAGCGCGCGCGAAGCACAAACACTTCCTACCGGTGCGAGATTCCTCGGAAGAATGATAACTGAGTCACTCACGCAGGTAACACTACTCCGAGCGTTGACGGAAACAAGTGACAAGTCCGCTCATCGCCAGAAACAACGTTGAAAACGCGCCGATCTTCGAGGTACGGAGCTTTCGAGTTCAACGGTCACGCCGCTAGTACGGACTGCGCAGGTGCCTACACTGCCTACTACATCACCGTCACCGTATCGATCCGCCGCGCCGGCGGCGCGGAGCGGCGCATGACGTCACGGCCTACGCGCGCGGCCGCGGCCGGTTCAAAAATACCGAAAACTTTCAACGAACAATAAAAGACAACGTATGCCGAATCTTTCGTTAACTTTCACAGGTTTAACTGGCTGTATTCTACGTTCTGCGTTCTGTCTCGGTGGTGTCTGGTCGACGTAGCTGTCTCTCGAAACGCGAGTGTTATATACATATATCGCGAACACGTAGTGATCATTAGCCTGGCGATTACGTAACTCCCTCATACTACGTTTACGCGAGCGTTACTTCTGTAGTAACTTACGATATATCATTCGTTTACGCGGAGTAACGTATCGTAAGTTACTACAAAATCCCGTTTACGCGACGGACGTATCGTAAGTTACTACAGAAGTAACGCTCGCATAAACGTAGTAACAGTCAGTACGTGAGGGATATCGAGGCGACGGTGGCTGTTTACGCGGAACAGATATTTTTGCGCGATTTATCTATATTTAAAAAATATAATATAAAATAAGGTAAAAAAATATATAATATAAAATAAGGTAAAAATATCATCAACAGGTGCAATCAGATGCAACTCCCGGGCCGGCCGAGCGCGCGGCCGCCGCGGCCAGAATAATATCCCCTCCAGCTGGCTAGTTCAGACACGAACCATTAGCACGGACGCAAACCATGTGCGGTTACCGAGCGATACGACGTAGTTGAGTTGCACTTTCTCAGGCGGCGCGTCGGAAAATGCAACACAGCAACACACGAAAAAGACCGGGATGGCCTCTCTCAGGTTTCTCTCTGATAAACGACAATAAACGATCGCGTGTTTCGAGCTTTCAGGAAGTACAATACATGCGTGTGCATCTGTGTCACGTATTCACAGATAACCGTGATTTATGCAGGCCGGGATTACCCGGCTTTCCGTATAGTTTCTGTGCCGTGAATTTTTCGAGTAATACGCTACGGCACACGCTACTCGACGGTCCACTCCAGTGTGAAACGTTTTGCTCTGGGCTTGCCCGTCGTCTGCTTTTGTCACGCCCACGTTTTCCCCGTCGAGAGTCAAGATTTCTGTCCCAGTCCGGTTCCCCATTCTTCCGTCGAGCTGACAATCGGCAACACACGAAGTTCTTGCGACAGACAATGCAACCCGTAAAATCATGAAGTTTTACGAGGTAATTGACACTTCTCGTGTACTTGTAATCTGTGTTCTTTTTTTTGGGAGGAGACAAATCGAATGTTTTTTTTTTTTCTGTTAAGCAGAATCCGGATTGCGTGCCTCTTGAGGAACTGCAGCTGAATATCAAGAATGACGGGGTGGTTGTTGTGATAAATGCGTTGGTACGTTAATTTCTGTAACGTGGCATTGTAAAGATTCGTGTCCGTCAGAATTCATGGCTCCTGTTTCACTCTGACACCAACGACTGTGTGTAAATGAGCCAGATGTTTGATATTCAGGTTCCTGTGTATTGACGAATATTGAATTTTAGAATGCCAAATGGGCGGACGAGCGTTACTTCCTACGTTACGAAGTGCCGGAGATATACGATGAAGATGGGTCAGAAATTGTGGGTGCTAAGGATCGCTGGCTGGAGGTTGTGAATTACATCATTGAGGATCTAAATTGGTTACTGGACCTTCCGTTTTATCGGTACAACACGTCTCTTGATAGCTTTGACACTGTTAACAGCGTGTAACAGTTACACTACAAGCAGTTTTCCTTTATTTAGATTCTGGTCCAACATTGTGTACAATGCCTCGATTATGGATACATTGGTATCTTTTTTACAAGAGGCCCCGCCGTTCTACACGTTAGAAAATTTTCCTGCCGAACCGAAGATGCTCGAGGCATTGGAAAATCTTCATCATAACGTACTTATCATCTTTGCACGTCTCTGCACGAATAAGAAGAGTCCGGGGGAATATATGAGCCGTCCGTTCCTTGGGAATTTGTTATACGACAATTATATATTTACAATACCAATTATATTTGATCTGTGTCAACTGTACGGTAGAGAAAATGCCAAAGTAGTGGAAAAAATTATACATAGTGTATTTAGTCTACAGCCAATGTACAATGACGACCTTCAGAAGTCTGTGCCGTGCCTTATAAAGGTAATGTTATACTGTTATAACTTTTTGTATCATATTTTGATCGTTGGCTGTATTCATGTAAGAAACATCCGTTATAAATATGAATTTAATAAATATAACTAATTGTTCAGAGTTAAATTTGCTTAAAAATGTGATTATCAATCATTGTATGATCAAAAATTAAGTAGAAACTTGCAGATTATAAGGAAATTGCTATAATTTTGGTTTCAGTTGAGTTAATTAATCATTCTTGCTACCGTAGGCTCTCGAAAATGTTGAACGGAGATTCGAGGATTATCCAAGTGATGCGACTGAAGCAGTAGCACTTTCAGAGAGAGGAAGCTCCATTGAGATGACGTTGTATAATTTAGAGGATTTGATACTCTATGTTCTAGATGTATCATCAACTCTTACTGCGTTATTAAGAAGCTATTCTCCAGTAACTGCCACATTTCACACAGATGACTTCATAAACAAGTGAATAAACACTCTTTTACTATTGGCATTTAATTAATGTAACAGATTTTATAATACTTCGGCAACACATTGATGCTCAACTGTTGAGTATTAAACCAATTTGTTTAATACTTAACAGTTTTTACTAAATCTAAGTTCTCTTATTTGTACACCTATACACTTTGTTCAAACTTGCAATATATTATTATGCGATATTTTTATATTGGTGCCACTATATTGTTTCTGTTTGCTAGGATAGTTTCATTATATGGAAGTACAATACCTGAGATGTATAAAAAGTTAGATAAGTTAGCATATAACGAGGAAAGTATGCCAAAGTACATTGAATTGAAGCATCGTCTCGATGTAACCAGAGTGGAAATGTTAAACGTTTATCGAATTATTATCTATGAACCTATATTAAATATTCAGGAAAAGCTGTAAGTATGAAAGAGAACCACTTTATAAAAGTAATTTATATGGATCATCCTGATTAAAAGATTTATTTACTAACGTTACATCTGCAGAAACACAATAACGGAAGACGAGATAAGAAATTGCATAGATGAATATTTAAATTTACTAATAAATGCTATATCTGAAAAAGAATTCATTATAGATTATCATCAGTTTTACCCGATTGATATTGATCTAAAAAATATGACCAAACTTTGTCCTGAAGTGTATCCTTTTTTTTAAAGAAATTACAATATTGTAATTATACAAAGAGAAATTTTTAAATTTTAATTTCCTTTACGTATTCAATGATCAGTGATACAATAAAATGCGAGTATATATTACAATCATTGCATGCATCAATTGGAGATACTAAGACGTCAGCTAGTGCATCTCTCAATAATACTAATGTAAGTAACAATCTTGCAAATATATGCATAGGTTATTTAAAAACTTTCTGTCATTATGTACTACATTATAGATGGCTGTTGCTGGATCTAGCGGTGTTCAAAGCAATCAACAAAAAAAACATTCCAACGATGTGAATTGCGTAAACAATAAGACGGACTTTGCTTCAGAAGATCCTTTCAACATAATGGCTCTCATCTCGGAAGTAAAAGAAGTTTTGTGCAATTTTGACTATGGTGAAGGTTTCATACAGGTAAGATATTTGTATATATATTAAGTTTATTAATTTATAAATAGAAGTAATGGACGAAAAGCAAAACATTAAATTTTCCAAATAAAGGATATATTAAATAGCATTTTTATAAATTTGTGCAATCTAAAACTTTCAGCTATGTTTAAAGCATTATAATTATAACGTTGAATCTGTGATAAATGCAGTTTTGGAGGATGATTTACCACGTAATTTGAAAGAATTTGATAAGACAATACCATATATACCACCGGATCCAATGGTAAGTGATAAAATAATTTTTGTGCTATATGACAAGCCAAAATAGCGAAAATTAATCTGCATTATGTATTATTTTAGGAAACGTCGGCTGCTGCGGCACCTGCTGTTGTAAATCTGGCCAGCAATTTTCAAGAATTAGATATTTCTTACAACACTGAATTCGAAATTTTGACAGAGAACTTTGCAGAGTCGGAGACAAGGAAAAAGTAAGTCATTGAATTTGTACAAAATTACATGTTTTTTAACAGTCCTGTTATAATTAAATATACCTTTTTTTTCTAGGAAAGGTAGATACAGAAATGCTAATGAAATGCTGAATGACAAGTCTGAAATTAAGAAATCGTGGAATATTTATGAAAAGTACAGCCTTGTCGTCGATGAATACGATGATGAATATGACGACACATATGATAGTCATGACATTCGTGGTAGCGCACCGGACGATTCCACAGAAATAGACGTTAGGCCTTTCACCACTCCGAGGGTTAGTTTAAATATTCTTTAGCTTTAATTTATAATTTTACGTGAATTTTGTTTTCTATGCAACAAATTTGTTACGCAGATATTTCAAACACGCGATAAAAATAATGCTAGCTCGGAGGATGACGATGAGAATGAAGAAGAGAAACCTGTACAGAATAACGACCATTTCATACAAAATCCAGCGGAATTGCGCGCTAAAGCTGAACAGCGAAGACAATCCGTAAGAGATGGCAGAAATGCTCACGATGTAAACGGTAAATTGCAAATTTATTAAATTTCTTTAAAACCATTTACAGAGTTTTATTAAGCTATTAAAACATACGATAACAGATACAAAATAAAATACTTTAATTTTTATTCGACAAATGTACAAAATCGCTGTTTCAACTTATAGAAATATATTATTTGTATTTACATATTATGTGCAATGAAATAGTGATCTATTACATTTCGGAATGGTATCTGATATAACATTAATTATATAGTATATTTAATACTTTTAACTAGGTGCTTAACAAATAATCACTTTAATCGCGTTCATCTTTTGTTTGATTATTGATCTGTTTACTTGTTCACATGTTACCGATTGAAAAGCTTTGGTAACATTTGACGATTCAATAAAACTTGCATTCATTGAGTTATATTCAGATTTTAAATTGTAATTTTTTATTTTTTTTAAGGCAAGCCAACAGGTCAAAAGCAAGACAAGAACGGCTCGACTAATAATAGGAAGAAAAATATAAACAAAGCTTCACAAGGCAATCACAATCGGCGCATAGGTGCCCAGATTAAAAGAAACCGAGGAATGATTCCATCTTAAAGCGGCACATTTTCGCAAACGCAAAAGATTAGACGATGTACATACTGCCAAGCAATGAACATCTTTACTTTGTTATTTAATCATCCCACAGAAATAAACATTCTTATAATTTCTACTCCTCTGATTAATTATTTCGAACCAATAACTTTAACGAATAAAAACACATTTTTGTGAAAATAATTTTATAAAAAAAAACATATATGTTCTATGTATGTTAGTTTTAGAAATTTTTAGAGGAACGTGTTGTACTTGTTCAATGGTCCTTTACTATAGTTAACGCTCTCAGTCTATTTAATTCAGTATTAATAATTCGCTGATGTTCCTCCTCAGGTATCATGCTCGATGTGAATTCAGAAGAACATTGAATAGGCATTAATTGCGTGTATAACTGTGTCGCGTGCCCGTAATAATTTAATTGTATCGTGATCACTGCGTGAATGCTCGGATTGATGTATTCCAATCTTTTCCCGAGAAACGTGGGTAATTCCGTGAGTAACTGAGCGTGTATAGTCTTCAACTCTTTAGCAGCTGCCTCCTCCGCTCGTCGCTCTCTCTCCAGCTTCGCGATGTGGCTCGCAGTCCTGTCCTTTTTCTCTTGTAATTTTTTTACACGATTATACACGTATTTCCACGTAGCTACTAGTTCCTCACGCTTTGCTATCGCTGCAGCAATGGTGATAAATTCATTTCTGAACTTTTTTAGAGGTTCGATAAATGTCTTATGGCACAAGCTGCTGATTTCCTGAACGTTCTTTCCCACCTGACAGCGAGACAGTGTGATTAGCGTGAATTATAGTATCCCGAGGGGAAATGTTAACGTCATTAGGTATAAACATGTTAACTTACTTGTGTAGCAACAGAATAGTACTCTTCCACTATTTTTCTACATTCATTATTATTCTGTGCTAGCCCGCAATTGATGAGATTTGTACTTAATCGTTGATCAGCTCTGTCTAGATTCGTCAGAGCTCCTATATATTTCTTCATCTCCTTGGTCAACTTTCTTATCGCGCTCTCAACACTTGGAAAGAAAACCGATATTGTAATACATTCAAATATCTTTTTAAGTAACAAGTGTGATGCATAAAAATCTAGTTCAGAGAGAAACAGTCGAAAGCAATTGCACTTGACAAAAGTACAAAAGGTCGCACTGTACAAACTTTTTAATACTGAACAATTTTATCGAATGTACGTACTAGATGAGCTTTTGGACAACAACGTCCAATTCTTTATCTTCCGTATAAGACAAAAGTGGCGACGCAGAAGTTGGCCTCTGGGTCAAATAGTTCTTCTTCAAAGGATTCCTGCTCGTACAATATACATATCTCATGTAAGTTCGCGATCTGATAGACAGATATTGAAGAATCGACGCATTTTGGAAGTTAGTTACTTACCACGTCATATTCAATGTCGATCAACAAATGTTAGCATAACAATTGTTTACATCTATATGGATGATTCTAAAGTTCAGACGATAATTTTGCAGGATGCTGTTGCAGCTGTCTGCAATCTTTATCCGGATCTCAGAATTATCGGGCGACTCGTGAACATTCATGCACGTATATCTTTGACGAAATTACGATAAATTGTTTGTATAATCAGAAAACAGCTGTGGCACCCACTTTTGTTTTAGGCGCAGAAAGTGCAGTAGACCCGCAAGGCGCACCGCGCAAAACGACGCGTCGATAAAGAAGAAAAATCAAGAAGCCATTTCAGCTATATTGCATTAAATTTATACGACGTTGTTGCAATATAGTCGAAATGTTTCTTGACTTTTCTTGCTTAATGAAAATGTAATTTCTGAAAAGAATTACAAATTATTCCCTACCTACGTTTTAGCTAAGCCCCTATATACGTACGGACATGCGATTTTAATGCAATATTTCGACATTTTAGAACACTCTGAACATATATAAAAATATCAACGTATTATCTATGTACGTTATCATCCTATGTTATTTTTTATTTTATAATATCGGCGTTTCTTACTAAAGAAGAATAAGAGAAAGAAGTAAAGAAGTACGCCATTATTTCGTGAGAGGCCCTGATTCACTGATTGTTGATCAACAGATGCAATCAGATGCAACTCCCGGGCCGGCCAGAATAATATCTAATATCCCCTCCAGCTGGCTAGTTCGGACACGAACCATTAGCACGGACGCAAACCATGTGCGGTTACCGAGCGATACGACGTAGTTGAGTTGCACTTTCTCAGGTTTCTCTCTGGAGTCTCTGGTCCAGTCCAGGTTTGTCAGGGTCACACTGAACGCACCAGCGGACTGCGATCAGCTGAGCGATCAGAGGAGCCAGTTTACGTCGCGTGGAAGGCGAGGAGATTCGAGACGGCGATGTTTCCGGCGTACGCGCACTTGTCGGCTTACGACAGGCACAAGAAACTCGTGAACGACTACCTGACAGTCTACGGGAAATCTGTATCGTCGTTCACACGAGACACGTATGTTGAATCTTTCGGTTTTACATTAGCGGATATTCGGTGGAAGCTAATTTTGTTATCATCGGACAGCGACAAGTGATATCTTGTCACTTTGTTGAGATCCTCGTTTCGATCGACTCCGCTTTCTACAATTTTACTTTGTTTTTCTTGTTTTCTTCAACGGCTGAATGCCCTGGCAGTATCCCCGAGAATATTTGAGTAAAGTTTATCCATGGTTATTTTGTAATTGTATATTATATATTATGTTGCATTATTTTACATTAAAGTGTAAAAATATTATCGGATTCGTGAATGCTTTCTTCCCGAATTGTAACCTTTTTTAAGATTCTTATATTTTATAGTTATACTATATAGAAAATATGATGTAAACCGAAAAGCTAGAAGAGCTACTATACTTTTAAGAGGCGCATAATTTACGTCATTTCCTCGCGATGGATTTATCATTAATTAGTAGCATGAAAGTTATAATTTGATAAAATTTGTAATAAACAGCACTTGACGTTTCGAGGTCCCGAGACAAAACTGATTACGATGTCATCAGAGAGAACCACAAGTTTCTCTGGGAGCAAGAGGACATTCCAGACACATGGGGTGCAAAATTAGCTAAGAAATACTATGACAAATTGTTCAAGGAGTACTGCATATGTGATCTTACATATTACAAACATAATAAGGTACGAAATGTCTTTATTACGTATTTGTATCTCCGTATTGATTATATGGTGAATTGATTATAAAAATAATTATGAGTAAGTTACATTATTAGTTTGATATGCGTAGGTTGCTTTGAGATGGAGAACCGAGAAGGAAGTAATAGTTGGAAAAGGACAGTTTGAGTGTGGCAGTAAAACGTGCAAGGAGAAAGAGAATTTGCGTTCTTGGGAGCTTAATTTTGGCTATGTGGAACACGGCGAAAAGAAGAATGCACTAGTAAAATTAAGTATGTTTTATAATCAGTTTAAAGACAAAAACAATTATATGTATGAGACTGCTCCGCATAATTAATTATTTCTTTTTTCTTTTTATGTTAAGGACTTTGCCCAGAATGCTCGGTAAAACTCAATTATCGATCACAAAAGCGGGAGGTGAAAAGGGGAAAGTCTTTGAAACGTTTAGACACAAATTCCGAAAGTAGCAACGATGTGGCTACTGTATCCAGTACTCTAGAATCAGATAATAGAGCGGAGATAGATTCCAGATCGGCTGAAATACAAAGCAGTGAAAATACTGACACGAATGAGTCGAATATCTGGAAAGAAAAACCAACTGAAGACGCGGAAAAGACAAGAGAGAAAGAATTTGAGGAATATTTGGCAGATTTGCTTATGTAAACGCGATTAGTAATCATAATTTATTTTTCATTTGATGTTTTATTGTAAATAGATATTGAAGAAAATAATTTCATTTCTTATGTTCGATTTCTTGCAAGGATGTTAGAATGTATGACTGTTAGTACAGTCATATATATGTATAATAGTATTATTAAACAATAAAATTTTTATTGTATAATAAAATATTTCATATATAAAAGATATTATTTTAATGAGATACCTTTTATGCATTTAAAAGAAATTTGTGAGAAAGCGGTACTTATTATAATTTAATAAAAATAGAATTATATTGTTATGTAAGTTCTTACTTTAAACTCTTATAATGTTAGGCAATGTTTAATTTGTGTACAAAAAATTTATTTGCATTATTTTTTTTTTTTATTTGAAGCATGCACGTTGCGTCTCTATTTATTTATTTCGTCTCTTTATAGTGTAGAATTGTAGACAAAAGAAGGGAAATAATAAATTAAATTTGAATTTAGAATTGTATTGTTTGGAAGTTGTATTTATACCACTTCTTATTTAATTATATTTTCCTGATAATTTAACGTTTTTTGAGAATTGAAAATTTTGCGGTTGATTTATTACCGACCGAGATAAGTTACATGGTCCTCTTATAAATTACGGATAAAATTTTTAATTTTTAAAAATCGACAAAGTATCAAGATAAGATTCGATAAGAGGTAACACTAATCGAAATTTTAAGAGAATCACGATCGTAAAATTTTTAAAAATTATGTTTGTGGATTCAAATCATTAGAATTTAAATTAGAATATTTATGAAGTAATATAACGGGATATGAGGTAGTATAAGTCATAATTCCGAGTCTTGTGATATCAAAAACTCTAATTTTATTTATCTCTTCTTTTGTCTACATTGTGAGCAATATTATAAACTAAAAAGGGGCAAGATAAATAACAAATCTAGACACGGTAGACACGCATGCCCCAAATATGCTAAAAATTAGTACAATTTCAGTATTAAGGCATTTATGGTGCCTAGTACAGATTATACAGATTACAATAATATGTTACTGTTAATATGGTAACAAAATATTTTCCTGCCAAAAAATATAAATAATTTATAGGGTTTGCATGAATGAAGATTTATATATTGATATTTTCAGAAAGCTTTTCAGGATATCTTTTTAAACCTTAAAGTATTAGAATTATGTAAAATGGAATAAATTTGTATTATTTTGTGTGGGTGTGTGCATGTGTGTTAATTTCATATTAATAGATCAACATTCTTTTGCATTCAATTTTTTTCTATTACGTATTTTATGACAAGTTTTCAATATGTCCTACATTTGATCGTATACAAAATTGAATATTGTCTTATTTTCTTGCGTAAAAGCTTATCTAATATTTTTTAACATAAATCTAGTAATTTTTTGTCTTAAATCAGAATTATACATTTTATTTTTCATTATCTAATGAATTAAAATTAATATCTATTAGCTACTTATGTAATTATTAATTCAAAAAATGATTGTATAAGATTATACTTTATATTTGTTCTGTACACCTATCCTAAATTGCACAATTCACTATTGTTAGAGTTTGTAGCATCTCGTTCAACTTCTATCATTCGATTATGACTTTAGTATAAGCTTATATTGCATATAAAAGGAGCGAGTAATCAATTTTACAATAAGTTCAATGTCGTTGATGTCTTCTACTATCAAAACTTCAATATAATACTCCTCAACTTTAATATATATATATGTATATATATATATATATAATCATACGAAGTTAATATACAACATATACAATGCTAATAAAATCTGTTACGTGTTGTGTATAATTCAATGTTCAATCTGAATATTTTATAATATGAATATTTGTGCGCTAATTATTACATTATTAATAATGTCCCAACTACAAAAGTATTAAATATGTTCTCTGAAGAACTATAATCGATATAAGTATTGCCAGGTTTCATCTTTTATATCGACATCGTTAAAAAAATCTAAATTACTATGTATACTTTGGGACTAAATATTGTTAACGCAGCTGAAACGCGTCGTATGGTACAATGATTCCTCGAAAATTCTACATATATCATATATCAATCATTTCATTTCTCAGTCAATTTCAGTTACGTAAAATGAAAAGTAGCACCGAGTATCATAAAATATGACTTCAGTTGCAATTCGCGTTTCTTGTAGATAGTCTCATTTGATTAGCTTGCTTCTGCGAATCGCTATCTTCATCGCTACAATCCTCGTCGTGCGTATGCGTAACATTACGTGGCGTTTCCGGTCTCGCATGTGGAATTTGATTATTAAAATGGTCCACATATAAATTCTTCTAAACAAAAAGAAGATATGGAATACATTACTGAGACTTCCATGTCAATCAATTAATATCATGACGACGATGTTTTTATAAATACTCACGGAAGAAGGCCGATTGTGTTCTTCTTCCTCGTCTACCAGTTTAAATGTTCTCGAACGGCTTATCATCGGCGTTTCCATAACAAACCTTTGTTCATGTGCTACCGTACTCTCATGAGGCATCTGAAAGCGTAATAAGGAGGATTTATGACTGTCTCTGTACAACTTGGATAAATCGTCTATCCCAAATACGCCGTAACAACTTACCAGCATAGCAGGTGCTCTGAACATGTATGAAAAGGGGTAGTAAATCAGATTCAAGAAAGTCGCTGCGTACAGATCGGCATACCTTACGACTTGACTGCTGAAAAACGTTTGTCTACTTCCGCTACGAAATAGGGAACCCATCATGCCGTAAGCTAAATCCATTTTGTGTGTGACATCCCTTATGGACGCGCGTAACTTGGAAATATCCGGCTTTTCTTTCGTACTACTGTCTAAATTTCTAAACAAAGTAGTTGCAACGTTAATAAAAATACGTTGCGAGTATTTTATATAAAATATTTATTACCGATTATACTACTTACTTATACATTTCCCCGAGCATAACGTCTAGACTCTGTAATTCGGCAAACAATTGACACTTATCGGTCCAAACGTGTAACTCCTGAACCAGCTCGGGGACTATTAAAAATGTCCTCCAGCCCTTTATTTTCTTGCTTTTTAAAATATCACCAAATATGTGGTCACCAACATATAAGACATCTTTTCCTTTCGCGCCGATTAATTCTGTAAAGACGTCGCACGAGCCTCCCGAGTACACTTCCCCTTTTAATAAAAATCAAGAATTAAAAATGTCACTTGTGGTCAAGCAGAGTTTTCTAAATTACATTTGTTAAAGTTAATATTAAAGTTGAATTTTCTAAATTATATTTGCTAAAGTTAAGTTAATATTTCTTTGTTACCTGTATGAAGTGGTCCTTTGTGTGTACCAAGTTTTAAAGCACCCGTTCTCGTGTCCACTTGTCGTAAGATTGTTCCTTCTCCAAAGAACAACGGCTTTCTGGCGTCTACCACAATTGTGTCAAAATAGGTTTTCCAGTTTCTATGCGGTTCATCAGGCTGAAATGAAAGTAATGTATCAGAAATCTATTTATACTTAGTATATATCTTGTGTGAATATGCTTCATCATGAGTATATTTCTCGCATTTAACAAGCGAGAGAGATATTATCTTATGAATAAAAAATTTCTCATATACAGATATACAGAATCTATTCTAATAAGTTAGATAACTATAAAGGATCAAAATTTTATTAGTGTCTTAAATGTTTTATTAAAAATTTACATATTTAATTTCGAGGAATTCTTCAAATTATTAACTAAATTATTAACGTTGAATAAATAACAAATATAGCTCGTTAATTTGTTTGGAGCAATTAATTTCAAGAATGGTGACAGTGAATGAGAAAAAACGTACCCGTGCACCGTGTGGAAAATCGAACAAATAAGTCATAATTTTGTCCGTGAAAACGTAATCACTGTTAGTTAATAAAAACACTCTCGCTCCACTCTCTCGGATTCTCGTAAGGAACATAGGCAACCTCTCGTCCTTCTTTACGTATTCATCTAAGTTCTCGATAGTCTTCGATTTCAGATCACCATGAAGGTGTATCCAATCTACCGCGTTTCGGACGTCCTGAAATATGCTTTTGAAGCTCATGGTGAGCTCACCTTCTTTCACTCCGGTCTTTTCTCTGGTATATTGCGGCGAGTTTGTGAAAAAATCTATCAGACACGCCAGCAGATAGGTCTCCGGTAGATTGAACAAGGTATTGAGCACGTAAACTCTAGACTCGTCTAATTGTAGAAATTTATTTGGATAAAGCTCGTAGACCTGAGAGCTGAAATGGAACAAACGAAGTAGAGATAAGAGAAAGAGAAATAAGAGAATATAAGCTGTGCGAGAAAGGCGCAAGCGTAATTTTTATCCCTTACTGTTTCAAGAACTCGAAGCCGTGGACACAGACCAAGATGTTCCCGTAAGCGTCCACTTTCAAGAGATTCCCGTGTAAGGTATCGAACCATAATCCACGAACGGGAAAACTGGGATCGTATTCGAAGGCCTTGATTTCCTGCGGATACCCCAGGGACACTAGACGATCCTTGAGCAGATTGAAGCCCAATTGCTCATACTGTGGCGACTTGTATTCTAAAATGTTATATAATATATTTATCTATATGTAATTTCGTTTATCTCAGCTTCTCTTCTAGAAAAAAAGGAAGAGACATAATTACCTGCCAATGTGTAATCCATATCGAAGCCATAGAACTTGATGTTCTCCAAATGAAGACTCCGATTGACGAAGATCCTGCGAAGAGTGATTTATCGATTAAGAAACATAATTACATTGATTTACGATGATTGTAATTTATAAATTTGTAAAGTACGCGATCAATTTGATTTAATGAGGAAAATTCAGCGAGACCTATAGGCGACGATTCGTCGCGGGTTACCGATGACAAACTCGTTCCCCTCAAGATCTTCCTGCTGATAGAGAAATGATAATCGTGGTATTCTCATAATATCGGAATCAACTTCTCGCTCGTATTGTATGCCGCTTTTCGAAATAGCAATCATTTTGTTACGATATTAAAGGCGGGAAAAGCTGATGGGTACGTTAGATTTGACGTGTTGGACAAATCGCGATACTACAGCGCTGGTAATCGAGTAACAAAAGATTGTTCTCTCTCATTCATTTCATTTCTTTTGTTGTTAAATTACACTAATTACTGTGTGCCAAAGAAGATATATAAATCTACTCTCCAATATAATAACTTTCACAACGCAATGACTATAACGAAATGGTTCTTCAAATTCCACTATTAATTTTTTAATATTAAGCTTAATTTTTAATTTTATATTTTTTAATATCTCGTTCTCGGTAATTTAACTTAGCTTAAACTCCGTTTAACGCGTCGAATTCAATTTCGATAAGATCAAGCGCGTCTTCCTCAGACAGACGCTTCTGTCTTCTGTGAAAGCTCGTACAGGAGTAGCGGTCGTTTTCGATGTCACTATGTGATTAAATTAATAATCTCGCGTGAAGCCACAAAGATTACGTTACTTATCATCGCTCGAGGCATTCGTGTTGAAAATTATGCATTTTGAAGTCGAGACACACTTTCGGCCCAACTTTCGAATGTGTCAGAATCGTCGAGCCGACAGACACATTCCGCAGCAACTTTTTATAACGCTAATTGCGATCAAACATAGAGTGCGTATCCAACACGAACGTTTAATTTCTCTATTTCGTAATCTCGATCATAAAAAACTTAAAAATTCCCTGGATTTCTTTTATCGTTACGATTTCTTTTATCAGTATGATAAAAAAATGGTTTTAATCTTTGACAATAGAAAGTCATAAAGCTATAACATCGACGTAAGATGAGTATTCTATTCTAATCAGAAAGCAAAAAGATTGGCATGCATATGCATAACAGAAACGTTAGACAGTTAGCAAACTACATAAGTAATTTTAAAAAGAATAGAGGAATACGAGAAAAAAATAATCCCGAAAATTTTGAAAATGTAAACAGCTCTTTTTAAAATCTTTAGAAACTGCTTCGCATTTTCCTATAAAACAAAAAAATTGAAATATTCTTATTTTATATCGCTCTTGCGGCGATGACTAGAACGTTCACATCTACATATCGCATTTCCGCTCTGCGTCGGGCTTACATCAGCCGTTTGATTCCCTTTTTCTTTTCGATTTTACATCAGTCGAATTTTCTTCGCGTGAATTGTTTTTTTTTTACTCGAATTTTTACGAATTTACATGACTAAAATGGAGGACGGTTAACTTACTCATTCTGGACGCACTGTCGCGAATTCACAAAATTCGCAGTTGGCGTGGCGTCGTCGTTCGCATCCTTCAGCCACATTTTTTCGCGGAATATCAACAAATCATCAGTACCCTGAGATCGATTTGTATTTACGTTATCCAGCAACAATGTATCAGATGCAATAAAGCCGCTAAAGAGATCGGGACAAAAACTCGGGACAATATAGTCTAGAGAACTCCGAATTTCCGGTAACAATATAACGATAAATGTGACGTAATATAATAGATGGTATTAATAAATATATCGAGCTAACTCAGATTATGTGTTGTAAGAACAAAAATGAAACTCAATCGGCCTACGCATCGACCTAGAAATTCTTGTTTCTTTCACGTTCCGCATTTATTCCTTTAGAATATAAATATTTCATTAAAAACTATCTTGTACAATTACTATCCAAATTTAGTACGTAAGATTTTCTTACTTATAAATTATATTCGCGATTTGACACACAGAGTTGTAAATTAAAATAAAATTCCGCCCGAATTCCGTGTAAAACGGTTTTACAATAAAGACATTGTCACAATAAAGAGAATTATCATTTGTCGCGCTACTGGTAACGCTGGGTCAACGAATATACACTTTCGATAAATAATTCTAAGATGCAAAAATCTCGAGATAGTTTTTTTTTTACCGAAATTGGATAAAGACGTCAAAGAAGAGGAAAAAAATATCGCGATAACCAGCCGATAAAACGTGACACGCTGACACGAGTAGAACACAAAGAGGACGTGTGTTCGAAAGAAAGCTGTTCATACAAAGCGCTCCGCGAAATCTTCCAGCGTGTTCGTCAGATCGTCCTGAGTCAGAAAATGTCATCTACTCCCAATGACGCACCACACGCGGACGAAAGCTCTCGAGTCGGATTACCGCAACGTAAGTCGCAGTTCGAAGCGAGCGAACGAGCGTGAAAGGCGTTGCTTTGACGGTGAAAGAACAAGAAACGACGACGACGATGACGACGACAACGACGGCGACGATGCTGTTCGCTCAATGACCAAACGTCAACTGGTCCGTGGTGAGCCGCCGGAGTCGATTAATACACAACGATGGGAGCTAATTCATCGTCTTCCGGACATAAACCTCCCCCAATCCGACGGGGATTGCGTGCAGGACGGTTGTTCAAGTTCCAGCGACGGTTAGATCAGAGTGTTCGGTACATTTGTGTTCGCCTGGGATTCACTTGGTAATTACGTCGCCGCTACACGACGGCGAAATCGCATGGTGCACCGCCCAAAAAGCGTGCGAACGAAAACGTGCAATCCCCCTTGTTCTTTTCATTTTCATCGTTTTCTCCTCCGACCCGCCCCGAGTACACGACGCGACGCGAGAGGGAAAGCTCGTTGTTCCTTTTCTTCTCCTTTTTTTTTTTAATATCGATACCGGAGGTGTTCTCGCGTACTTTAACGCGAACGATAAACGGTTCACGCGAATTCAACGCGCCAGGTGAGTCATATCACCTTGTGCTTGGTATACACGCGTGAGAACTTGGCCGTATCCAGTCTAATTTTAGACGTCCCGAAAGCGTTTCGATCCTACGTTTGCACGTATGCCGAGTGAACTTTAAGTTCCGACAACCGACAAGGCTCACATTACCGTATTGCACGGTATGCGGTGTCCCACCCGTCCGACCGGTACGGATTCGAGTATGCGACTAGAGATCGCATATTTGTACGACTCGATCGAATTTGTTGATAGAATGCCAAGTATGCATATAGTATATATATATTTTTTTTTACAAAATAATGGTCTGCGAAAGAAACAAAATGAAATGTACATTAATGATAATAACAATAAATAATATATATGTACATTGCTTTCTCTTTCGAATTTATTCTCTCATAAGATTATTAAAGTTTCTTCTTACAGAGCTGGATATTTCCGTTTGTGGCATATTGCGGCTGGTACCGGCGCGAAACGAGGCTCGATTACGTGCCTTAATATCTATTCTAAGGATATCGAGATGTTCTAACGATCAATTTCGCGTAATCTTGTTAATCGTTCCTAGATACAACCTTCTTGGACGTATCTCGCACCATGGATTTTTAGTTAAGTCGGTCAAAGCGCTGCACAAGAGGATGTATGTGCATACCGGCACGCAAGTCACGGCTGAGGCACGCACCGCTTGCACTTTCACCAGTAATTTATTCGCGGTATCTACCGCGCCACGCGTCTACGTTACATCTGCGCATAAAATTATTTCAATAATTAATTTGCTTGATTAATGACAGGTATAATAAGACTGACGGGAGAAAGAATGGAAAATTTGAAATTTAAATCCCTAAAAGAGAGATTTAGATTGAGCGTTATTCTCCCGATTCGGGAGATCTAATATAGATCTAATATAGATAGGAGAAACCACAGAAAATTTGAGAAATACCATACATATTGTTCTTAATTATCAATCCGCTGTATCCAACGTACATCGGGCATTACTCGATGCTGTATAGCTGAGGCGTTGATAAAGCGTTTTATGGCGCAACGCTAATAACGACATGAATGAATTACACGCGCGTTTACTATTGCGACGTGGAGCTTCTCATCACGTTGCCAGAAGTGTCTGCCAGTGACTCGAAATAAGTTGCGCACGTTGCGTAAGTTCTTGATAGTTACTTTTATACGTTCACGGTGGATAAAGACGGTGATTACGGACGAATGACCGCACGCACATCGGTGCCCTAAAAAAAATGTGCATTTTAAGGAGAGCAATTAAAGTTTTCGAAGAGATAATTTTTTAAGATACATCTACATTTAAATCCTCATAATTTGTTTAAGTTCTTGTTATCACGACATTTGTATGACGATTATTAGTAGAGCTTAGAAAGATTTCTAAGAGAGCGTTTCCAATCACGTCGCTTTACGTGCAAAGCTCCAACGTTTTATTATTAATTTTATTACTAATTATATCAATATAACATCGAGAGGACTTTTAGATCTAAAATTTATTATTTGTTGTACAAAAATTAATTGTTGTTACAAAGACTATCTGCCAAGCGTTGCCTGGCATTCTTTCGATCAAGGATTGACAATTTTACGCGTGCAAATTCTTTTTTTTTTGTTTTGTTATTATTATGATGGCGCAATTCTTGTGAAGCAATACTTTGCTTGATTACATTACAACGTCAGTTGTCGTTGCTGCTATCTGCTTAGTGAAGAAACTTGTTTGCGTCGCTGGAAATTTTTGTCGCTTTATCGCAATTGACTCACAAAAGCATCTTGACTGTTCTTGGTCCAACAGATTACGACGAACATGCAATACGGGGATGAGAAGAGGAACGCTTTAGCGACCGTGCGTATAGAGATAATACTTTCTTATGAAATCGTTATATCGAGAATTACTGATCTTCTCGCTACTATTTATACGTCATACATAAATACGAATAAACTGAATGAATACATACCAAAAATGGCTTATTTGAAATTGTATTATACATATATAAATTAATAATTATTAATTCTAGGTGTAGTGAAAAAAAAAAAAACAGATTTGCCAATTTTCTGAGTTATTAATTTTAGACAGTAAATTAATTTTATACTTTATACATGCATATAGCTTTTATAACTTTAAATATGCATATATATTTGCAAAAAAAAGGAAGAAAGAGAAAAAAGAGAGAGAAGAAAATATATAAAAAATAATTTATAAATGTATATATTTATATCTAAATATTTCGCTGAATAGCCGCGGGTATCGTGAGAATTATGAGAATTATAAGTCGGAAACAATTACACGCGATGAAATAACTGCCGTTGGCACAATGAAATTCTAAGAAAGATTGCTGAAGAATGTTGTAGTGTGACGAAACTCCTTTATTATCTAATAATACCATTGAGCGCGTTAATCTATCGCGATTAGTCTCTCTATATACGGTTTTGATTAGTCTCCTGCATTGTTCTCGTACATTATAGTAATGATGAAATAGCGAGCATGTTCGCACTCTTAGAAATACCTGTAGAAAGGAAGATAAGGCGTAAATATAATGGCTATTTCTGTCTTCAACGAGAAGACGATCAATTATAGAGCTTAAGGAGATGTCCTCGAGCTTCGAGATTTGGCGCTACTTCACCGTCTAACACAATAAGACGATAAATTTCATCGTTGATAAATCGCGACGACATTTTGTATATTTAGATGCACGAATTAATCCATGATTGACTTGAAAATCGTCGCAGTTACTCAAGATACAAGAGATTATACATTCAAAGAGTGTAGCATTAAAATGCAGCCTCAAAAAAATCTATTCTCATATTCCTCGCTGTTTTCTTCACCAGGGACACGACATCCTGTATACAGTTTCTGTTACAAAGAAAACACGTGTAACAAACGCGAGACGAAAATAGCGCATGTAATGTAACGCGAGTAGAAAAAGAGGAATCGTTTGATAAATTAGAATCAGTTAAGCTTTCGTCTAACAATAAGTTTAAGTCTCTCTTCTTTTAAATTACGATCTTCCGTGATCGCAAGATGGACATGAC
Organism: Temnothorax curvispinosus; assembly: GCF_003070985.1. Classification (NCBI taxonomy): domain Eukaryota; kingdom Metazoa; phylum Arthropoda; class Insecta; order Hymenoptera; family Formicidae; genus Temnothorax; species Temnothorax curvispinosus. Next base: position 21,886 of record NW_020222424.1, read on the forward strand.
CCAAATCCACGGATGTGCCGGTAATAAAATCCGCGAGTTTGATACAGCGGATGTGCCGGATTCAAAGCGGCAATCGATCGCGAGCGATGCCTCCGAAGAGGAGGCGTATACCTCTCGGTCTTCGCATCAGCCCCGTTACACGAGCACTGCAGATCGTTGTGCAGCAAGCGTGCGCACATTATCGGGAGATGCGACGCCGCGTGCATATATCCTCGGTTTCCCGGACCACGTGAAAACCTATATTTTCCCGGACGCAAAATCGATGGTCGCGACACGACGCGCGAAAACTCCTCGCTCCGCGCGAGGAAATTCCAATCCCGGATGCCGCCGGATGCGAGAGAACCGGGAGGATCTCACCATATAGCCAAGATTCGTCTCGTCTCCGAAGAGAGACACTTAAATCTCTCTCTCTCCAAGAGATATCGTTGTCTTCGGTGCTCGCGCGTAGATAAACGAGTGACCGAAAGTATCCCGTCATTCCTCGCCAGTACGCGATGCGCGTTAATTTCAATAGCATCGAAAAGCAATCGCGCGTGTCGCAACATCTCGCAGGATGTCTTCTCTGGCACTAGGAAGTATAGCGTGATCGAAACGCGAAGTAAAATAAGTTAAAATTAGGCTGAAAACTCGACATTACTGACCCGGGGCCAGATTCTATAATTGGAGTAAGGTTTGCCGGTGAACTGGCGGGGTGAAATTGTCTCGCGCGTCGGCCATCGAAGTCGCCTTATCACGTATTAATAACACGCATCAATCTTGACCTCACTCCGCTTTCACCCCGGCTTAATATGCAGAATCCTATAGATTTACCTGTGCCCCAGTTCGCGCTTATCACTGCGGGCGCCGTGCGTGCCCTCGATGTAATAGCTGTCCAGGTCTTGCTCGCTACGATCGTTCCTGGTCAGTTCTACGTTAAGGCCGAGCATGGTACGGCCGAGCATGGTACGGTGGATCGATTCCTCGGGGAATACGTTCGAGTCATCCGGGAATCGCAACCTCGGTCCTGCACCGTGAAATTCGAGTCGTCTCTTCGTTCCAATTAAAGGGTTCTGGGTTCCCACGGTAATAAAGTAAGCCCGCAATTCGTAAGACCCGTATCTCTACGTGGCGATTCTCGACAATAAGAGCGGTATATAACCGCGACAAAAGGTGAGACAGACCGCGTTGAATTTACGAGCGCGAGAGTCTGCAGAGCCCGACATAATTGGAGCAAGGCGAAAGATTCGCGCGAAATAAACCGTCCAACGTTTGTTCGGCGCATTTAAAACTGGATTTTACGGATTGCGAGCTCGTCTCATTGCGTCGAACCCTATACGATCCGTCTCCGAAAAAGTTATTTAGAAGAGAATAATGGCCTTGCACACGCTGATAATATAATTAGCGAGATGCCTCACACGCGGCGTATCAGCTTAAGTACCATTTATCGTGTGATATTTTCCAACGAGCGAACTAAAGTCCAATCGCAGAGATAGATTAGATATATTAATGCCTAAATAAATCGTGCGGCTCGATCTAAAATTCGGGAAAGCTACAGAGAAAGCGACGCGTGCAACTACATTAATTAAAACACACCAAAAAAAAAAATAGAGAGAAGAAGATAATTACCAATAGCGTAGCTCGCCGGCGTAATGACCACGTCGACATTTCGTTGAGTCATCGCGCAAAATAACGTCGCGAAAAACTGATTGCCGATCACGTATAGTCCTTCGAAGCCCTCGACTTCCGTCCCACACGAGCGTTAATGTCGTAATGACGGGACGGCACTTTCGACCGTGAATCCGTGAACAAACAACGCGGATTCGCGGCCCGGCGCGAACGGAGAGGCGATAAGAATGCGGCGGATCAGAACCCGAGGGTCAAATCGCGTGATGAAAGCGATGGAGAAGGCGGGATAATCGCGGCTCGCGTGATACGCCGCGATTTTCATCGTTTTCTTATATTCTCGGACGTCAAGTCGCAACGAATCTTTCGGGTCAGAAGGCGAGAACGAGCGAACGAGAATGCGAAGCGGGAGCATTCTGCCGCAGCAACGATAGTATATACTTTCTTTATAGGTATCGTTAGCCTTGAAAAACCACGAGAAAATAATATACATTTCAAAATCGGGCGTGTATCGACAGTACGTGTTCGGATATATGTGTTTTTGGAACGTGGTATATCTCCATGTGTCTTCAGCAGAGATAACGGTGGTAATAACTAATAACGCATATCGTTGCTCTTAATTAGATTGGACTTACACTTAAAAATTCCTTTACATGTCAAATTTTCATGGCTTCTATAATTTTCTTTTTTAATTAAACGACTATATATTTGCACGAAGAATTTAACAGACTCGGTGTGAAAAAAGGCTGCAAATAATGCATCCTCTAAATTACCTGTTTTTAATTTATGGTTTATAAGGCGAAGAAACTTTTTCCATATTCTTCCTTCAAATAGGATATTACTTGAGAAATATTTTACATATATAATATATTACATATTCTCTTGAGATTATTTTTCTTACGAATATGTATTTGTGTATATCTCGCTGCGTGACATTAGCCATGGAAAAAGAGAATGTCGAGCGGCTTCCCGAAATACTTCGCGACCGAAGTGTATCATTTAAACGAGTTATTTTTGTACGGTACACATGGATTCGTTTTCGAAAATGCGTAGATTACATCGGTATTTTCGATGCTGTCGCAACTATTAGAACGGATATATTATTAGTCCGGAAATATTCCAGAAATCTATTTATATACTTGTAGCATAACCTACACCCCACTTAACGTTGCTTAAATCGTCACAAATTAAATTTAAAGCTGATCGCAAAACCGTCGCTCGATAATAAGAAGCTTGATAATAAGAATCTGTTTTACAATAGCTATTTAGAGTACTCTTTAGTCATTTGTATCAATAAAAACTAAAAACAGCATAAACATATAGGAAAAACTCAAGTATTTGCGACGATTATACGTGTAAAAACGAATAATTAAATTTATGCTTCTTATCTACGCATATACTTCATCATTTATGTAGCAAAGTTATATTATCCATAGAAAATAAAATTATTAGATACTTGTGTTTTATTTTATTTAGACAAATGCACTCTGTCTATATCTTTTTCTATCAAAATATATTCAGTGTCGCTCCCAGACGAAACGCATCGTGTTTAAACATTCGGCGTGATTTATCGCTGTGTATTAAGAAAATATGAATCTAATAACTTATATTTAATTTTATTTATAATAATTAATATTTATTTATATGTAATGATATAAATCTAATCTTTTCAGTGTTTAATTTAATATTATATGTAACTGTTTACCTGATTTTATTTTATATTCAACTTTCTGAACGCTCATAAATAGCTGCTAAAAGACAACTTTTAATCGTGATGTACGGGTATCTAGGTCGCTGAATTTACACATTCGTTATCCAAATATTGAATATTCAAAAGGAAAACGCTGTCACAAGAGCTTCGAACTTGTGACGTAAAGACGACACGACAGGTGTACACAGGTGACAAGAGGCGGCCTGTGAATGCCGATTCACTAACCTTTGGCTGGCCTGCCGGTACCACTTCTTGTTACCGCTCGGATCGTTGTCGTTCTGTGGCGTGTTAGGCCCCGTGTTCTCCTGATCTCCGTGCGCATTGCAGTTTTCAACCTCCATGATTAGCTGCAAACGCAATTTATGCAACATTCAATGAGATCTTTTCTCCGAACACTCAACGCTACTATGCGTGCATGTGTGCGTACGTATTTACGCATGTGTGTGACGATTGTTAATATAAATATATTAAGAGATAAATACAGAGTCATCAAATTTAATATTTAATTCTTAATAGCAAGACAAAGTTAGCACGAAGAAAATTCTCTCACAAGTAAAACAGAAAAAATACGAAAGAGCTCTAATGAGCTATAATAACTCAAAGATTCGAGTTTTATTAAGAGTGAACGGAAAATCGGTCACGTAATGACTATGGCTGCATTCCGATATTTATTGTCAGTATAACTGTCAGTCCTGAAAATCTAAGTATACGTCATTGTCATTATATACGTAAAAAGTGTAAGGTTCGCGCCAATATTCGCGCTTGTTTGTGTTTCGTAGCGCGGATCGAACGTTTTGTAAGAAAAGCAATTCGTGGTCACTCGCGAAATGCAATAAAGGCGAGGACACCACGAAACCGGCGACGGTTTCGACGGGGCTCGGTTTCCGACACGGACAGGCGAGGGAAATTGCCTCGCGATTTACGATCCGTCGGGCATCTCTGCCCGACGGTAAATCGATATCGCGTGTCGCGCCGAAATCCGAGCTCGATGAAACGATCGCCGGGTTTCGAGTTCTCCGGGCGGAGAGAAAGTGAGAAAATACACGGTTAACCGGGCGCAATCGCAACCCCGCACGCGGCCCAGATATCAGCGGCGCCGGCGGCGTTATCGCTCTCCGCGTCGGAATTGCGGGATCGACGGTGACTCGCCGAATCGAGAATTCGAACCGGCGAGCGCGTCCGTCCGTTGCTCCGAAATCGTCCTCGCGGTGTAGGTATTGTTTACACGCGTTAAACGCGCGGAGGAAAGGTAAACAGCTTGTTCGCGCTTTCTCGCTCTTTCCCTCACGCGTGCACACACGCACGTCGGCCCACGCACCCTTCGCGCCGTCAACGTGAGGTTAGCGCGAAAACGAACGTCCGTTCTCGTTACCTCGTCGGCAAGATCCCTTATCGCTTTTTACGACGGATGTGAAAGTTGACGGTTCCCGCTCGTAAGAATCGCTCGTGACGCTGCGAACTGTCATTTGAGACTCGACAGACCGGCCGATATCCAACCGCACCGCACCGCACCCTCCTACGATGCAACTTCACGGCGCACTGAGGTCAATTCACTGAACTGCGGCGACCTCGGCCGGCAGGTGCGCCAACCGGTCGCGGCGAAAAGTCCCCAGCGCGGCGCGCGGCGCACCGAGCGACGTGAGGGGAAAAAAACTCGGTGCCTTTTGGCGTCTTTGCGATCGGGAACCAATCGCGATGAACAAACGTGAGCGATTACTCGTGGAAACGGATGCGCGGGGGATTAACGAGGCCCAACGGGGACGCGACGCGTTCCTGATTGTGGCGGCATTGCCGAGCGCGAAAATGCAAATCGGAGTAGATGATAGAAGTCGCGGCATGCAAGAGATGCATCTTGGAAATCGAGAACGAGAAAGAGATTTTTTTTTTTTAATGGCATCGAACGAGAAGTTTTGCGCGTTTCTCGCATGGCGATATGTTTCGATAGATGCAGCATACCACTTCTTATAGATATATATATTATCCTTAAAAATGCATGCGTGTGTAATGTAATCTCTGAGCTATAATATGCATTTCGTAATATTACTCTCATTGCTTTCAGATAATTCGCGCTTTTTTGCCCTCGTAGGATTCTTTTTTCTTATCCGATGCGTTTATAGTAGCTTCTCGAAGTCAGGGGAGAAAGGTCGATGCAAATCATTAATAATGAATGTAATAATTAATGTAAAGGGAGAGATATACGGGGAAAGGACAGGGATCGATTCCAGGAAGTCGCGTTACAGCGCTCGCTCTCGTATCTTCGCACACTCGCCCGCAATATCGGACATAAATAAGTACCAAACGCAAATTGCATCGCGCTGCAAAGATGAGATGTCATTCCCTCCTCGAGCAAAGTCGCGCTCTTTCCAAAAATCATTCGAACGAGATTAGTCTGACGCGTGCAATGCAAGGTGCAAGGGGCTGAAGAGCGCTGCGTCGAGTCTCCTTCCTCCTCTTCTCCTCGGATTTTCGGCGGCATGCACAGGACGACGGAGAAGGGCGCGCGACGCGGGCACGCGGGTTTTCGGGGGGTGATTTAAACAGGGGAACGTACGTGAAACAATAAATGGTGCACCTTTCGGATGGTCGAGGCGCGAATAACAAGCGGCGCACTCCGACCCGTAGAAACGCCGTTGCCGTCGCCGTCGCCGACGGCGCGGCCGGGATCGCTCTCGCTCGTCCGTGACCCGTGAGACCCGTCGTCGCTCCGTCGTCGGCCGTGCGCCGAGATCCACGGTGGTCGTGGTGCAGCGATAGGAGGAGTAACAGTAGTAGGAGGAGAAGCGAAAGGAGGTAAAAGCCCGTGTCTCGCGGTCCTCGCGAGCCTCCACCACGCGTACGCGCCGCTCATCATCGTGCCCGCCGTCGACTCGTCGCCGTCGCCGTCGTCGTTGACGAACGTCGCCGCGGAGCAGCTGACAACCCGTCGTTAACGTGAAACGATTACGTCGCTCGCGGCTGGTCATCGCGTATTGCGTAAAACTAATCCGATTTAGGCGGCGACCTCGCTTGCTCCGTGCACCCCTCCGGCCTCCGGCCCCTCTCGGCGCATCTCTCCGTCTTCGCGAGCCGCGGGCCTTCACCATCCATCGCCGCCGTCGCCCGTCGCGTCGCAGCGAGATCGCTTCTGCCGACGGGGAAGAGGGAAGAGGGAAGCGAGAAGAGGGCGAGGAGCGGAAAGGGAAGGAGGAGGAGAAGGGACCGATTGACACGCAGTCTCCTCTCGCCGCTCGCCGCTCCCGCTCACGGTACGCTCCTCTCCTCTCGAGTCTCTCGCGAGAGCGACGCGTTGTCGCGCGGTGCGCGGATCGCGGTGACAAGTTATTATCGCGTCGCCTCGCGTCTCGCGGGCCCAACCCACTTTTTGACTCGCGGCGGCCGCTCGAGCGCCCGGTCGTCTTGTGCGCCATGTACCCGCGGTGATCCTCGAGCAGCTTCCTCGGGCAGCGTTATTCCCCCAGCCAACGAGCCGAGGTAGCCCCGGAACCCCTGGGTGTCGCGTCGCGTCGAGTCGCGTCACCCCGCTTCGCCTCGCCCACTGCGCCTCGAACTCGGGAGTCTCGGGACACTCGGGTATGGAATTTTGCGGGACGACGGCGCGTCCACATAACCTTTAAAGCCACCGAGGAGACCGTCGGTCGTCCGTTTCCCCTCGGCCGACGGCCGCCGTCGCCGCCGCGTTGATGTGTCGACCGTCGTTCTCGGCTCGCCTCCGTCGGCAACGCTCCGGGTCACGTCGCGGAAACGACGCTCCGACGCTGCAGAACACGATCCGTCGAGGACGAGAAGCCACCCCCCCTTTCACCCCTTTTGTTCCTTCGCCACCCCCCGCGTCCGCTCCGCGAATCTGCGACCCCGTTCTCGTTTGCGCTGCGCTCACCGCCGACCGACGGCACATGCACTACGTGTTTGTCATGCTGTACCTGACGATATTCAGTTTGATTCTGTTCTATTTATTTCTGATCATGCAGGACGTTATCACGAGGATACAATCTCGTCTGTACCATTGAGTTTTATTTATTTTTTCTTCCACTGTTAATAAATTCAGTTATTCTTCACCCCGACACGGTGTTTTGTGTTTTCATTTCGTACACGCTCCACTTCGCACACACACGTACCCCGCTTCCATCTCCCCTCTTCATTCTTCCCTACACCCGCCAATTCTGCACAGATTCTCACGTTCTGTATCTCGTAAGTATGCGTTGAGAGAGAGAATCTTCCGTTGCGATCATCCTTGGTTTTCTTCTTTTCGTCGGGCAGAGCGTTTCTTTTCGGACGTTATGATTTTGTAATGCTTACTGGACCAGCTGAGAGTGCATTCGCTTCGTTCGACACAGTCCTTTTTAGATTGTTAGAAGATACCTGGAGATTCGTTTTCAGACGTTATGATTTTGTAATTCTTACTGGACCAGCTGAGAGTGCATTCGCTTCGTTCGACACAGTCCTTTAGATTGTTAGAAGATACCTGGCGATTCGGTCACTCAAACGAAACTATCCGATTAGTGCGAGAATAAGGTCAATTTTTTTTGTTTTTTATTTATACTTACACGAGAGTATTCTGTAGCTGAATGAGAAGAACGACATGACCGATAATCACTTTCTGCTGATTATCAAAGCAATGGTGTACTGAGAGGTCGACGCGCGTGGACTAAGTAATCCAGGAAGGCTCGTCGCAATTTGAGAAGATGAATAATCAGGCGTTTAGTTTGGCGGAGAGACTCATACCGTCGACCTACGTGCAGCAGGGCCTGAACGCCAAGAAGTCTCGCGAGAACCTTATACGGCATTTCATCGAACATGTAAGCCTCGTGTTCATTTCTATCAATGTAGATTAATTTCCCCAGTTTTTAATTTGTTTTTTATCCTTTTTAAATTTTCTCTAATGTCCACTTCTACCAATACAGATTAACTTTAATCTTGGTCCAACTTGCTTTTTATCTTCCAGTGCTAAGAAATAGAAAAAAGATAAAAAGTAAGTTAAACTGAGATTAAAGTTAAGTAGAAATGGACATAAATAAGTTAAACCGAGATTAAAATTAATCTATGTTGATAGAAGCGGACACTGATAGAGCAAAAAGTGATCTCTGTGCGTGAAGCAAACTCTGAATGTACCTTGCAATGTGTTTATCTGAAAAACAGCGAAAATGGCCAGAGGAGGGCTGGGACGACGCAACGATAGAGGCGTTTCTGTCGGATTTGTCGCAGATGGACAGCAACAACTTCCCCTCAAATTGCAGCGTCGGCGAACGCGAGGCGAGGATCGTGTCGAACATCGTCGCGAGACGACACTTTCGTATGGGGCACGGCATAGGTAGATCCGGCGATCTGGAAGAAGTACAACCGAAGGCAGCTGGTAGCAGCTTAATGTATAAATTAACTAACTCCTTAGTGCTTGAAGTTATACGATATATGGGTAAGGAGATACATAGAGATATGTATTTAGCATAATAGAGAACATAAAACATTTCACGCAGATTTAATAACCGCGTAAGAAATTAATTTATTTGTGGTCTAAAATGGCAGAGAGAAGAGAGGGATTATGAGTCTTGATGTCAGATTAATCGGAAAAGTTCGTTAACTTTGCGATTTATTTCTTTGTTTTTTTTTTGTCTGACTCTTTTCGTTTCATTAGATGTCTAACAGAGATATTCTCGATCGCAGGAGTGAAGAGCATAGCGGGCTGCTTTCTATCACCAATGGCTACAGGAATGAGCCTAGTCCTATGTATGTTAACGCTTAAGCAAGACAGACCACGAGCGAAATACGTTTTATGGCCTAGAATTGACCAAAAGTCTAGCTTCAAGTCTATAATCACGGCCGGATTAGAGCCTATCGTTATCGAGATGCAAATAATAGGGGACGAATTAAAAACCGACATGCAGAGACTCGAGGCCCAAATGGCAGCCTTAGGCGAGAGTGTCGCCTGCGTACTCACGACAACCAGCTGTTTTGCGCCCAGAGCGTGCGACTCTGTGGACGCGATCGCGGCTCTCTGCAGTCAGTATAACATACCGCATCTGGTGAATAATGCATACGGGTAAGTGGAAAGAAGCATAATTTTTCATGTACATCTCTAGATCGATATCTTGGCACCAAACAACCGCATCTTCGGCTCTAGATCCAGAATTTTTATTCGGAAATCAAATGTTGATCTTAGTACCAAGATATTGAAGTGTATTCCGATTTAAAACGATTTTACTAAATGTATTGCACTATATTGCTAAAAGCTTGCAGAGCACAAGATGTATGCATCTCATACAAGAAGCGTCGAGAAAGGGTCGAGTAGACGCTTTCGTTCAAAGCACGGACAAGAACTTCCTAGTTCCAGTGGGTGGTGCCATTATAGGCTCCTTCGACAAGAATCTCTTAGATCGCATATCGAAAATGTATCCAGGACGTGCGAGCGCGAGTTCCGTTATGGATGTGATGATAACGCTGCTGAGTCTTGGAATGGCAGGGTACAAACAATTGATTGCTCAACGTAAGGAAATGTATTCTTACCTGAAAGAAGAATTGGGAAAATTAGCGACAAGGCATGGGGAGAGGCTGTTAGACACTAAGGGCAACCCAATATCCATGGCTATGACTCTTCAGTGTCTGAGCCATCAGCACGACAACAAGCAAGTTACTATGCTAGGATCAATGCTATTTCTGCGTAACGTTAGTGGTACTAGAGTAATAACGACCACGGATTCTAAGCACATTGTTTCACATAAATTTGAAGGTATATATTTTTAAGTATAATTTAATAATGTTTTTTAGAATATATTAAATTTATTAAAATACATAATAATATAATAGTCATCTCCGTACAACCATATTTAAGAATATCGTATAAATTTATTGTAAATTTTTTAATTTTTTAATTTAGATTCTTATCTAAGATAATTTCTGTTTCGTAATATGTATTTACCTTAATCGCCAACAGGCTGGGGCGCACACAACAGCAATTATAGAGTTCCATATCTGACTGCTGCGGCAGCGTTAGGCATGAAGAGATCTGATGTGGATGCATTCATACAAAGATTGGACAAAGCTTTAACGAAAGTAAGGAGGCGTTCAGCGCCAGTAACGCCTACTGCTTCACTCGCCGGTTCCAGCATCAATGGAGATGCAGGTGGTACTGGTGGACCAGGGGAATCTAGCACAGCCTCAACCAGCCGTGCAAGTAGCAAAGACAGTCTAAGAAAATGAACCGTAATCAACGCAACTGGCCAGTCCAATCAGCACATTAATCTCAATTTGTAAGTAACTTATCGCTTACAAATTGACATCCATAGCATGTTTCTGAGAAATACAAATTTGGTACAATTGTTCCTTTATAAATATGTCAATCACGTGTTTGTGTTGACAGGAGTTTTACGAAATCTGAAGAAATTTAATACAAAAATCCTGAAATTCTTTAGATTGAAAATTAGATAATAAATTTTTTATGGGAAAAGGGAGGAAAGGAGGATATATGTGGAAACATTTCTTTTCTAAATGAGATGTCGAAACAAAATCCATTATTATGTTAATATTTCACAATACTAAAGGAAACAGTGATTACATGTATTTTCACAGACACATGCTAGATATAAATGTACTGATTCGTCTGCCCATTTGCGTTGAGATATTGTCAATTTAAATCATATACCAAAAGAGGATGAGTCTTCAGACGTTAAAGAGTGATCAAAATTAATATTGGAAAATGACAGGAAACACAAGGCATTCGGATTCCTATGGCTCTATTTCAGAAAGAGATTTAAGTGATAAGCGCTGGCTGTCGATATAATTGTTGAGTATGTTCTTTGTTGAAATGTATATGCTATTATTTATAAAGATTACAGGCAACATTGAATTGAATTCTTACATTTAACTCTTTTTTCACCTTCTTGCTTTCTAATGCAGTTTGATATAAACACATAAGAGACATGTATCAATCAAAAGAAATTGTACGTTTGCTTTATATAATATAAATTCCTATTTTAAAGGAATAACTACGAAACTTACAATTCTGTCGATATTCTGTCGATACATGTAGCAATATTCGCTATTCCAATTGTTTATAATATTTATCATGTTATTCTCTTCAAAGCTGTCACGTTTCTGATATAATTTATTCACTTGTATGCACTTAATAGAATCGATTGTTACTGCGTCGTGTTCTTTTGTTATCTTTAAACGGAGACTACGACATAGACTACATAGAGAATGAGAATCTTTTTCTTTTATTTAAGCAGAGTATATTAGTGTTTATGGCACTAGTAAAATGATATATTATCTGTAAAAAAGGAAGCAGTAGTTGAAATATTTATGGAAACACTATTAGGAAAGTATGTCAAAATTTAGGTACATAGTACACATAATGACACAACGTGGTATACGAACATATTACGAACATTGAGTTTATAGAAAGATTGTAATACCTTCGCGTATGTAGGTATTGTACGTTTAGTTTTCCAAGAACGATAAGAATTAGAGCACAATATCGTATTATTAATTTGTTTTAAATGCTTTTTTAATGATAGTATTATATTTAATTGTACTGTTGCGTAATAAATAGAGCATTATGTATCTAGGAGTATGTTACGGAAATATTAAGATTGTTTGACATATTTAGTACTATTCGCAAGCAAGCAACATCAACATACATATTAGATACTAACAGACACACACACATACATATTTATACATACGAAAAAGTATGTTTATATGTATATAGATGCCTGCGTGCATAGGTATGTATACAGATATATTCATACTTGTGTAATTCGTTGCGTATAAAGAATAGTTTATTTGAAGTTTCATGCGATTTAGAAAATGGTATATTGAAGTTGTATTTATAAATATTTAATAGAGATAAAGGAGAAGTAAACCGATAGGGGGGAGATTATTAGTGTTGTTAAAATTTTATCGAGCATATATAATTTATAATACCTGTTGCACTTTCTTTAAATAGAAATATTAATTATTTATATTATATATTGTTGACGTTTGGATTTTGTAGTTGTACATTTTATGTCGAATGTTCAAAGCGAAAAATTATTAGTCGGTAAATCATCTGGTAAACTGACAACAGCGCAAAATGACTATAAATCACCGAAGTTTTCAAAGTGTATTATTATTATGAGCGAAAGAAGCAATGATACACGGAGATTAGCATTTAATTAAACGCTTAGTTGATGGCTTATTAGATCGACAGAGTGCTAATTAAGATTTTGTGAAGCTCCTAATAATAATTATCATTATTCAATACATTATATCCTACTAATAATTAGAGATTCATATTTTTCAATTAATTATATAGTCACTACGTCCCTCATATAAAGAACCGATCTTTTAGTACGTATATAAATATACTTTTCCTTTCCAAAATTTATGATATTATAATTTACAGGGTGTTCTAGATCCCTACACCTTTTCATCCATAGATTATTTGGTCTTTTCTAGAGAATCGGTTCCAAAATAATCAAAGAAAAATGTAAAATGTAGCTTGATAGATTTGGAACCGTACCCATATGGCAATACTTATACTTTTAGACAAGAATATATATACAAGTTATATATACTGCTATTGTATTGCGCACTTTTCGACCATTCGTTATAAGTTATATGTTTCTTTAATTATTTATTTATCTCGAGGAAGAATATTATATGCGGAAAAAAATTTCTAACATGTAGTACAAGAACTTGCAAAATTACCGCTATAAAAGGATCGTGTATGACGCTATAATAGGAAATACATTGACGTTATAATATTATTTAATAAAGAGGAATATATGTTGTGTGTATATATACACATATATACATAATATACATGTATGAACGATCTTTATACCATGATATCTCGATGTATTCAGGCTATTATCGAAAAATCACGCCATCTCAACTATATCGATAATCCACCACCTATGAGTTTGCATCTTTATATTTAAGATTTACCTTTCACTTTACACCAGCAAGCAATAAGTATGACGTAACGCGTATGATTCTGCGGGATTATCTTTCATTCTATGCTCAAGCAAGGAAACATTGGATTTTCTCGAAGAGCAATAGACAAATCAGCCTATATACGTATTTATATACATGTATATATACATATATGCATATATGTGTGTAATAATAGGAAAACATTCTAGGACGTACGAGGCCACTGACGTACGATGATCCTATAACTCGTACTCGTGACATTCCTATGTAAATAAAGAAGTCTCTGTCTTATTTGACTCATCTCCATTTTCCAGCTGGGTTTCGTGCAATAAAGGGCCAGCTTACTTATTACACATCGTTAAACGCCTTTCACGCAACAACGACGATCTTGCGGACCTAATTTTTCCATTTTCCAATTTCTCTCTCTCCCTGAGTTTCGCGTCCGTCACAGAATCGGTCCGGCTCCGACTGCAGTTTCATTGTCTTTTTATATATAATATAATACGAAAATATATAAAATGATATTCTAACACAAACAGACAGCGAATGCGTCGACTTGAGAAAACACCTAACGTTCGCATGAGAACAAATGTGTATTTATATAAGGGGAAAAATAAAAAAGAATATATATTATATATATACATATATAAATATATGCAACCGAGTCGCTGTATTAAAGTTTAAAGTGTCGGTGTGTAATTGTGAGCGAGCAGTTAAGGCTTATATCGAATATAAATATACGATATGATAAGAACGCGAGGCAAAAAACGAGATAACTCGAGAAACGCAAAACGTGTTCTCCGAGGAGTATTTGGTTCTTTTTTTAACGACATCCAGGACGCGCCGGAGAAGTCCGCGACTCTGCTGGCATTGTACATACATAAACTTTTGCTTCAACGGCCCATCTTCAAGACACGTGGGAAGCAAAGAGTGGGGCCTCGCGGGAGCGCGTGGAGCTGAGCATCACGAAGATGTTCCTTCGATGGGACGTTCGTCGCTCGTAAAAGCCAGCATTCCGAGTACCTAGACAGAAGCGAAAACAGGCGATACGATCGAGAGGAAGAAGATTGTACAGGATCGATCCGAGTCGTCCGAGTGTAAACGAAATGGAGACGACCGCGGGGTCGTCTCGACCTCTTCATATCGTTTCCTCTTGGAAGCTGTTTCCGCCTGACTTTCCTCCGGCGATTTAAAGAACGACACGCTGAATATTAATCAAATAATTAGCGAACAATGTAAATGGCGTAAATGTACGCGCTCTTCCCTAAATATGTGATTACCGTGTAATAGTCAACGCTTTATTTGTAATATACGCAACTATTGGATAAATAAATTAAAAATTGTTAAGCGACGCCACTTTGTTGACTTTAAAGGACGATCGTGCATGAAAATATAAAGAGATTTCTTTTAAAAGAAGTAGATTATTTCCTGCTACGTTTTGAGCTATTTAAAATTATTTTGCGACATATCTAAATGTCTAGAAAATGAGGAGAATTTATTTTAAATCTTTATATGATTTGTCACCTATATAGCACCCTCTACTTTTGTATTCTTGGCTTGAGATTGACAAAGAAAAAGAAGATAAATCGTTGCAAAATTGAAACTTTTGATAACTTCGACTTTTGAGTATATTTCTTGGGAAGTACTGAATTTTATAATCCTTTTTTCAATCTCTTCTTAAAAAAAAAAAAGAAAAATATCTGAACATATTGACTCAGTGATAAGAAAAAGCATAAAGGTAGGGTTTGTTGCTCCATGATTTCTGCGACTGTACCTCCCCCTTAAATTGAAAAACTTGCCAACATCTCGGAGCGTTATCACGAGCTTCAATAATCTTATCATGAGTCTAATCTTTCGAACATTTCAGGCGAGAAAGGACGACAAGCTTTCGCGTTTTCCGTCGGATTGACGCCGTAGACGTAGATAAATTAATTATGTACTTTCAATATGAAGTTTTGGAAAATAATTCTGGCGATGCGTCGTCGACGTCTCAGCTGATCTGCTGTTATCGCGAACTCTAATAATCTTATCCCGAGTCTAATTCTTTGAATATTTCGGCGAGAACGGGTGAGATGAAGCTTTCGCGCGTTCCGTCGGACTGACGCCGTAGACGTAGATAAATTAATTATGGACGATTTCACACAATACGGAGTTTTGGAAAATAATCTTTGATAATCTTGGCGATGCCTTGCGTCTCATTTCGCCAATTCGACAATACGATATCAATATAACGGGACTGTGAAATCACAACGCGGATCATCCACGTTGCCGAATGACTGCGACGCGTGCACCGCTCAGACACTCGTCGTTTTCTTATCGTGAGGTTCTCACGAGGCTTTGCGAACGGTGTGGCGACGGGAGATAACCTAAGCCGGCATATTGCCATATGTCGGAGGGAACACGGTGATCTCGACGAATTTTAGACGCCGCAAGAGAGAAAGAGAGAGGAAGAGAAATCCACGTGCTGTATTTCGCTGGGTTCGTTCCCGGCCGTCGGCAGCCTGAACCTCGATTCCACGATCGATGAACCTTTCATGTCCATCTTTTGCTTCAAGAATTTTGTTGACATTCAGCTCGGTGACGCTTTCCGTTGATCTTCTCCTTACCGTGTCGTAATTGTATATGACGATACGAAACGTTAACGTGAGTAACATTTGCGAATAGTACAAGTTAATTGAACATTGCCGTCGCTTGCCGTCGCTTGACGTAACCGACGTAGAATGATAAGGGTTAGGAGACTTAAATAATGGTTCTACCGGCGGAACAGCGGTTCTCGAAGAAACAGTAAAGTAATTGACGAATAAATAAAGGAAGGTCAAATTTCTTAAATCGTGGCTTTCGATAAAAGTGGCTTCGAAATCGTAGAATGAGAAAGCAGTGGATGCATTTGTTTATTTCAATAAATAATTTTTTAGAACTTCCTATATAAATTTGATAATTTTTTAGAAAATTTATAATTTTTTTTTTAATTGGGACACTTCAGAAATGTTGAGAAAGTCTACATCTTTTCTACAATTCTTTATACACTAAATTCAGAAATATTCTAAGATTTTGCTCACACGTTTTATAATTTCTAAAGAAAGCTTATAAAATCTGAAGAAGCTTTAACATGTACATTTGGTGGATATAACTCCTTAACTATCGTTAAGAATTACAGAATTCCGCCTCTAGAATCTTTGTGCTAAATTATTCCATGTATATTATTGTATTTACTTGCCAAGTATTATCATCGTGACTTCTTTGTTTCAGGATACTTAAGAATTTTAGAATGGCGAAAGGCAAAACGCAAGAGAAGGCCACGAAGATAAGAGCCAAGACGTCTAAGTCGAATAAAAGTTTAAAAATGCCGATAAATTTTATAATCGTCACTGCGAGTATGGCCGTTGCCATTTGGTTTGGATACAAGGGATACCTCGAAACGAGAGTTAATACTCCATGTGATGTGAACAAGGCATGTGATCCATTGAATAATTTTACGTACTCTCAAGATCTTGTTATAAATATAAATTATTACGAGTATGCGATAAAAGCTGTAAAATATCGAGCATAGCGTTACAGAATAGTGTCTCCAAAACTATAAGAGATACACATCTGATTGTTATAGTATTTTGTTCAATATAAGGAAGTTGAGGTTTAATTGGTGCAACTTTGGAGATATTAGATATGCAATATGTTTTTATATACTCTCTGTGTGTAAACTATCAAATACCTGCAGATTTGTAATCCGGACAATTCGAATGTTTTAAAATTAGCTAGTTACTGCATCTGGATTGGACGACCCGGATAGATATTGGGGTACCTACCGTTCCGGGGTGTATTTCGGCTTAAAAACAAGAGATCCGCATTCCTTGGTGACTGGTTTGATGTGGTATATTCCACGTTACCTACGCCACGATGGAAGTGGATTTAGACATTGGTGCGAGCAAGGCGATGAGTTAGACAGGTACGTAATCGGAATATTCTTCGGTCAGAAATAATTTTTTACCGATGCAACTAATTGAAATTTAAATGTTAGATATGCCTGGTTGGAGCACGACGGACGAACATTTGGCGTTCAGGAAATAGTAGACGGTTCTGTAGTTATAAGTACAACATTCGTCAAAAGACCTGGTGGATATCACGGTGGTGACTGGACCGCGAGAATTGCGGTGTCGCCGAAAAAAGAACGGGTTGGAGAAGAAATGTCGCTGTTATTTTATACCGCTATTGAGGAAGGCACGAAAGGTTGGATAAAGGCTAATTTAGGGGATTACAATCGTTTGACGGGAATAGAAGGAAATACGCAGGGATTGGGATCTTTCGTTATAAACGTAAATTTAATAAATGGCACTGTGGAAGCGCATTCCTTCCTAGCGACAGTCGCTCCTGGTCTACACGTACTGAAAGAAACGGTACTGCAAAATCTCCGCGTCGCAACTCAGAAGGGATCCATGGAGAAACACGTAGTTTTAGCTGGCGAACAATTGCCTTTGCTGCCTGAAGGCAAGAAGAAGGATCCAAATTTCATCGCTACTCAAGTGACGGGAAAAATCCCCTTTGAGATCGAAGTTAGTTATGAATCTGGCAGTTTTAGTAATAGGATAGAGAAATTAACGGGCAACGTTTATGATGAGGCTCTTAAGGAACACAGAGAACTGTTTTCGAAGAAATTTGAAACTATTTTCAAACTCAAGTCCAAGGGATATACGGACGATGAAGTAGCGTTTGCGAAGATGGCATTTTCGAATCTTATAGGCTCGGTAGGTTACTTTTATGGGACTTCGCAAGTGCAAAGTACGTATACCAAGGGACCTGTGCCTTATTGGAAAGCACCTTTGTATACTGCCGTACCAAGCCGAAGCTTTTTCCCGCGAGGTTTCCTGTGGGACGAAGGTTTTCACGGTTTACTTATCTCGGCCTGGGACACAGAAATAGAATTAGATATCATAAGCCATTGGTTTGATCTGATGAACGTCGAGGGCTGGATACCAAGGGAGATGATCCTGGGCCAGGAAGCTCTGGCCAAGGTACCCGAAGAGTTCGTGACTCAGATCAATACGAATGCGAATCCGCCTACATTTTTCTTAACGCTGGACTTTATGCTCCAGCATAAAGAGCAGAACTTGCTGAAACATTTCCGGTTACTCAACAACCTGTATAAACGATTGCAGGTATGGTTCTCGTGGTTTAACGTCACGCAAGTCGGCGAGCTGCCCAGTACGTACAGATGGCGAGGCAGAGACGAGAAGACTACCAGAGAGTTGAATCCCAAAACGCTCACATCTGGCTTGGACGATTATCCCAGAGCTTCTCATCCAAGTGTGTCCGAACGTCACGTTGATTTGCGTTGCTGGATTGCCTTTGCCGCTCGCGTTATGGCTCAACTCGCCGAAACGTTGAGTTACCCTGCCACAAGGTACCAAGAAACATTCCAGTATCTGTCTAATAATAACTTGTTGAACAAACTACATTGGTCATCGAATGCGCAAGCATATTCTGATTACGGTTTGCACACCGACAAGGTGGTTCTGCGGAAACTCGCGTCGCCGCCACCTCGTGCAAATAAACAACAATCTAATGTACAACCGCCGGAAATGACACGCATCGTACTGGAAAATCCGTCTTTGAAGTTCGTCGACACAACCTTTGGATACGTATCGTTGTTCCCTTTCATTCTACAGATTGTCGAGCCCGATTCGCCACAACTGGGGAAGATACTGCAGGATCTACGGGATCCTGATTTATTGTGGACAAAGTATGGACTGCGATCGCTCGCGAAAACATCGCCTTTATACATGAAATACAATACGGAACACGACGCGCCTTACTGGCGCGGTCCAATCTGGATAAATCTGAATTACTTGACAGTGCGGGCCGCGTATCATTATTCTAACGTAACGGGACCGTATCGGGAAAGCGCGAGAAGGATATACCAAGAATTGCGAAAGAATTTGATACAGAATCTTATTATGCAATATAGGAAGACCGGATATTTGTGGGAGCATTACGACAGCACGGAAGGAAAGGGCAAAGGGAGCCACCCTTTCACCGGCTGGACTTCCTTAGTTGTACTACTTATGGCAGAAATATATTAAATGTCGTGCTAATGTGTATATATCGAATATGATCATTCTGAACTATTTCACCGAAAGTGGAATCAAAAGACACTGAAGTGTTCATTCAGATTCGAGTTATCACGTGGATCTGTTGATAGCACTTTGCGTTTAGACTAGACAGAAGAACGACAATTGTATAATTGTATTATTTTGTTGTATCACTATTACGTTATGTGTGTATATTATGTTTTTATCTTTTATACAATGTTATATCATTGGTGAATCATTGTGTTGTCGGAAAGAAAAGCATTTGTAAACATGTCAAGCTATAGTTGTATGATATACTCGCACGTACAATTTACATTAATTGGGAGAGATAATAATATTCTTTGATATCTTGATGGCCTGATATTCTTGATAATAAATCTAAATCTAAATTCTAGATTGAAGATAGTTGCATCTCTTCTAACAAAAGCGTTACTTATAATGTTTCTACAAGTACTATAAGTATATAATACTCCATTAAATCACGATGCCGAAAAATATGTATGACAGTCATTGAAATCATTCATTATATAACATTTTAATTTTAATAAACCCCATGTGCGAGTTTACAAATTATAATATAGAGTTCATAATGTTAACAAAATAAGGATCAAGTGTGTGAAAACAAGTAATACTTTATCTAAAATATATCTTCAGTAAGAATATAGAATATTCTATTAAATCACGATACTGTGCTGAAAAATATGTATGACGGTCGTATAAAAATTATAGATATATTTTAAGTAAAGCAATATTCTTGTTTTTACACAGTTCAGTGGTTTTTTATTTTGTTAATATTATGAACTCTATATTATATTATAATTTGTAAATTCACACAATGTGGTAATAATACTGTGCAATTGTCTTGAAGGAAGAAGCTAGATTTCAAATCTTGGCTGTGATTCACTGAAAACTTGTATATCCCTAATCTTAAGCTCTTTTGGGAAAAGCGCTGTGTTTTATCATTGTAGCACACTTCGAAATACACTTATTTATATGGTTGTACAAAAAGGAGCTTTTGCTAATCTAGCCGTTTTCTAAAAATGGTTTTCGAAACGGAAGTTCAGGCTGCGTATAGCGTAATAAAATGTTATTTACACATTGAGGCGAAAAATGAATATACCTTTTCTTTTGCGCTTATGTAGAATTTTAATTTTGTTTCTAGAACATATATAGTTTCACATTTATCGCGGAGTAAGTATACAATCTCGAGTTTTCTTTTTAAAGGTACGTAACAGTTCTAAACGATGTGACGCACATATTTTTGTATAAAGATCCAGCTTTTGTATAAATTGAGCTATTTTTCTTTTTAATGCTGTTTTTATATCTAAACGCTCAGAATGCATACAGATAATCAGGAAACCTTGCCATCTATATATAACAGTATGTAGATATATATTACAATAAATACATTATACATATATGTCAACTTTTTGTAGGCTGCAAATTAAATATTTTGACAAATTGAAATATAAAAATAAAAAGTTAATGCTCTACAATTATATATTATTTTTACAGCATTCCAAATAGTTTTTACTAATTTTGAACTGAAACTCATAAATAGTGAAGCAAATTGTGAAAGAAGGGAGCATTTAATAGGGTATATCCTCTTTTTCTTTTCACATTAGAGAGAAAAAGAGGAAAGATGAAAACTGCGAGAATTTCAGCTAAAAAGAATAGGCCTATTGCTTTGCAAGCTTTGCAAAAGGGTTGGCACTCCTGCTCGCGACGCACCTCGAGAAACGATTCTCGAATCGCAGGGTCGCTCGATCGCTGATGACTCCTTTCAGACGCCTCGCTCGAAGGATAGGACGATAGGTGTGTGCCCGTGGGGTTACGGTCGTGGGTCCTCGATCGAAACAACGTCGCGTGGACATTCCGATTCCGTATTATGGAGCCGTACGACGTGATCGTCAATCAGCCGGTGGTTATCGACAACGTAAGTGCTCGCCCGCTGTTCAGTTTCTTTCGCGATGTGTCAAACTTCAATGTCGGTCGTCAACGTCAACGGCGAGGAATTGTCGCTCAAAAGGACACGACGTTGAATGCTTTATGCTTCTCCTCGCGTTCGCATTACTATTTTATTTACCGTTATTGATTTGTATTCGTATCTTGATTTCCGACCGCAAACGGGAATTATTATTGGACTTCATCGACAGTCCAGTCGAGATGGATGATGATGATAATGTCGATACGATGACGCTATGCGAATCTTTTCCCAATTTAGGATCGATAACGTTGTCATTACAATCTGGTCTTGTTCTGTTCAGGGATCCGGCGTGATCAAGGCAGGGTTCGCGGGCGATCAGATACCAAAATGCAGATTTCCGAATTAGTAAGTAGCAGGGAGAGCGCTATTGACATTCGTGACAGTGTCTCCTGTTTTTGAAGCTTACTGTTAGATGGCTAGTTATTCTAATGACATATATCGAGAATGTCTAGATCAAGCTTTGATTTCATTATTTGCTGATTAATTCTCAACTGGAAGAATCGCTTGCCACAAAACTTGGAGGTGTATTTGTCGTTTTTGGTAAAAATTTTCTATTTTAAACAAAATTGATAACTCTATCTGTGTTAACAAAGTTAGAGACATTATTTAATAAGTTAATTATATTATTTTTTTAATGAGACTTTCTGACAGACTGAGAATGTTATTACAACTTCTGAAAACTAATTAATTGAAATGTTAAAAATCAATATGACGTTAAAAAATATGATATATGACGAATTTTAAAATAAATTAGAATTTTTACATTAGCAGCATTATTGATTGATAAAAAAGGAATTAATGCATGTTTCCTGTCTTTAGCATTGGGAGGCCAAAACATGTACGTGTTATGGCTGGTGCTTTGGAAGGAGATCTGTTCGTGGGTCCAATAGCGGAGGAGCATCGTGGCCTTTTATCTCTTCGGTATCCAATGGAACATGGGGTGGTCACAGATTGGAACGACATGGAGCGCATCTGGTCTTACGTTTATAGTAAAGATCAGTTAGCTACGTTCAGTGAGGAGCATCCGGTGTTGCTTACAGAAGCACCTTTAAACCCCAGGAAGAATCGTGAGAAGGCAGCCGAAATATTTTTCGAAACGTTTAATGTTCCAGCTTTATTTGTTTCCATGCAAGCTGTACTTAGCTTGTAAGTAACCTTTTGCAATAATCAGTGTTAAAACGATTTGTAACTTTTTACCTTCTGAAATTAGAATCTCGAAATTATATTATTTATGGTGATTAGATGACCGTTTTGGACTGCATAACAATGATCTTTGTTATTTATTAATGCAGATATGCAACAGGCAGAACTACGGGAGTAGTTCTAGATGCTGGCGATGGTGTTACGCACGCTGTACCTATTTACGAAGGTTTTGCTATGCCTCACAGTATAATGCGAGTTGATATAGCAGGACGTGATGTTACAAGGCATCTTAGGCTACTTTTACGCAAGGAAGGTATTAATTTCAAGACCACAGCAGAATTTGAAATTGTCAGAATAATTAAAGAGCGAGCGTGCTACCTCGCTAGCAATCCTCAGAAAGAAGAAACAATAGAGACGGAGAAGTTTCAATATGTCTTACCTGACGGCAGTCACTTGGAGGTAATAAAGTAACTTGAACCCTAGTAATATGTACTAGAAAAATATTAATTGTATATAACTTCAAAATAGCAAGTTCGAACTTCTTATATGTATGTTTTATTTAATATAGATTGGTCCGGCACGATTCAGAGCTCCTGAAGTGCTGTTTAGACCAGATCTGATAGGTGAAGAATGCGAAGGCCTTCATGAAGTACTAACGTATTCCATTCAGAAGTCTGATTTGGATTTGAGAAAGGTTCTATTCCAAAATATCGTATTGTCGGGAGGATCGACATTATTCCGCGTAAGCAGACAAATCAATATATGTGTAAAATAAAGAAAGAATATAAAAAATTATATCTTTTTGTATTCTTATCTTTCTATATTATACAAAAGAATTGTTATAATGTAACAAAATTCTCATATTTACTGTTTAGGGTTTCGGTGACAGATTATTATCGGAGATTCGTAGGATGTCGCCAAAAGACATTAAAATAAGGGTAAGGAAACAGAGAATAAATGAAAATAAGATATAAATTAAATAGTGAATAAAAAAATTATAGTATATTCAGAAATAGCATTATATTTGTTTCTGGTTTAACAGATATCTGCGCCTCAGGAACGATTATATAGTACTTGGATTGGAGGTTCCATCTTGGCTTCTTTAGACACCTTCAAAAAGATGTGGGTGAGCAAAAGAGAATTTGAGGAAGATGGTATACGGGCTATTCACCGTAAAACATTTTGAATTTAATTTAGAGAAGCTTTCGAAAATGTTATATATCGAATAATTTTATTATAATACGAAATGATGGCACACACACTCGGCACGATACAAAATAATATGTCGCAGCAAGCATAATTTATAATTGTTTTGGATAGTAACTCGTATAATTTCTATCATTATTTCAAGGAGTCATTACTTAGGTATTTCTAATTATATTTTTAAGGCCCGCGATATAGTGCAAAAACCGTTTCGATTTATTTTTGCTTTAATCGATTAATGTGACTTTATTTTGATAGATATATACATGGTTGTGTTAATATACAATTAATATACATGAATAATTTTGCAAAGACTGTATAACACGTAAAAGTGAAAGGAAAGCTAGCACATCTCGAGATCCCTTAAAAATGTAAATAACGACTTTTCGAATCAAATGAATCATGGTCAAACGTAAAATTCTAAATTGGTTTTAGAACTTATTTATTTATATTTATATATTTATGCTGTGCGCTCTGTTCTGTTATGTGTATTACGGCAGTGTACATGATTTTTTATTTACTAAGAGAAAGTGCTCTATTTCGTCTTCAATATAGCGAAACGAGGTATTCTGTAATTTCTATGTGCAGTAACATTTATGCAAAATATTTGTAAATATGTATGCTTTCGTAAAAATAAATCTTTATAGTCTTTACACCTACAAACACAACACACATAAGTGCATGTGATTAAAATATGAATTTCTACAATTGTAACGTCGAGATTTGTAGCTTTACATTAAACAATTGATTCCAACATACTTTGTATCACGCATAAACTATTAATTTTTAAATGTATATTAAATGCTGAAGGAGAACGCAATCTTTGTTACTTTTTATTTATGTATTAGTATGTTTTAGCTGTGATAAGAATAGGGATTATCGGAAAGTTTATTGACGTTCTTATCGCTGCGTAAAAAGAAAGATCGAGTTTTGAAAATAACAAGCAATAACTTGATTGGAACGGATTCAGTCATCAAATAATATCTGTTAGAATTGTATATTATATATATGCCTGCACTGTTCGGAGAGAAACGAATATCGAGAATATTCAGAAACTTGTTGACAATTATTTAATGTCGCACACGCAATGGAAAAAAAAATACTCGAAATACGAGATGCTGCACAAGGCAAAAGTACTATATGTAGAAAAATTTAGAAAATGCGCCTGAATCAATATATTATTTAAAAGACAACCTGCAAAGGCATCTATATTAAAGCTAGTGTAACGAGTGTTTATACCATTTTTAATTATTTAACAAATGTGTATTTTTGTTTAAATAAACAACTGTACGAGACATGCTGGTTTTATATATCTGGAGTAATCGGAAAATACATGCGAAATACGGCATTAATTAAACGATATAGAACTCTGTTAATTTTCTGCATTTATACTATATACTATATATTATATGAATATATTTGTATATATTTTTTCTTTATTTAATAATATTTGCAAGAATGTATTCATTAGTCAACGTAATATTTAGTCATATACTTGTTAAACCTGTTCTTTTTAGCTGAACTTCTTACACGGTTTATCTTTTTTCTTTTTCTCTCCAACGTGAAAGAAAAAGAGGAAAGTTGAACTGTGCAAGAAATTCAGCTAAAAAGAACAGGCCTATGAATTGCAGAACAGCATGTTTACAGTATGTGATGCCACTGGAGCTTCCAGTGGAGGATACAGATATTGTCTTTGTGTTTAGCTTACACGTGGTACGATGGTGGTGCGGAAAAGAATATATATTTATTTTATATATATTTATCCATTTTATACATAAAATTAAGCTTTACAAGAAGATCTTCAGTCTTCAGTTATGTTGTTGTAGTATTTGTTAAACTTTCGATTTATTACTTACATCTCAAATTGAAAAAAAAAGAAGAAAAGAAAGGAGATAAAAGTTTTGTGATTGAGAAAGGAGCGTGATGCTTCGAGAGAACACAAATCGAAGAATTTAGAAGAATCTCGTGGGTTAAAATCGGAATGGAACGAAAGATTGATAATATTTTCAATCAAAGTGAGTGGATTTAATTTTTATCATAAACTTAATTTTTTTTATGAAGAATGTATTTTTATCTGAAATTGGACTCGTCACAAAACGCATTATTTGTATCGCACTTATGGGATTTTCGTCTTTATTTCAATATCATCCATCGCAATAGTCTGAAATGAAAACAAAGATAATTTCGGCATACAAGGAAAATATTAACCGAAGTTTAACTTACTTTTTATCTTTTTCTAGTTCTAAAAAAGTAAGGTATTAATCGAACAGGACAAAGAATCTTTTAAAGTTTACCGCCAAGCTGATCGCAGCTCTTGTGCGACAGCTTGGCCAATCACGTTCCGTTTCGCGTATCAAAGCCCCGATCAGGCTTGCCATTTCGCGCTCCCCTCATTTGATTCGCCGCTTCCCGACGAAATTCTAGTTATTTCTTCGCGATCCCGCAAAACGTGGATACCACTTGGCAGAGGGAGCCGTCCTCTTTCTCATCATATGGCATACGGCAGATTAATTTCCCCTGCCCGGCCGTTCACTCGCTCGACCGTCGACGTCGACGGCTCGACCAGGCTCGACTCCCTTCGCGCGGTGAGCTGTCTATCTGGACCGGACGGACCGACCTCTCGTGCTCTCGTCTCGGTCACTCTCTCCGTTCCTCGGTGTCGAATGATCGTGCGACGACTGCGACGTACTTGCTGCTCGCTCGCGAGCATCTGACGCGAGGCGTATATCGTAATGGCCGCGACTTGATTTGCAGGCGAAGGCCTACGTGTGGCGACGCGAACAGGCGAAGAACGAGCGTGCGAAGAGAGGAGGTTTGTTGGGTGGATCGGATCGGGTGGAAAGCGAGGCCAGACGGGGGACCATCGAAATCGTCGTCGTCGGAGCTTCAACACGCGCTCGCTCACTCTCGAGACTCTGGACCTCGAGAGTGAAGGATAGTCTCGCGCGAATTGTGCGCGTGATTCAGCGCTCGCACACAGCCGTGCGTGCGTGCGTGCGTATCGCGAGAGTGAGTGGGCGAGGCGTGTTCACTCGCTCCGGTTTCCCGCACGCTCCGCCGAGGCTCGAGAAATATATCGTATCGTCGCGACGAGCTCTCGCTCGCTTGTGCGTGCGTGCGCGCGCGCGCACGTGTGTGTGTGTCCTCCGTGGTGTGCGCCGCGCGCGTGGTGTGTGCGGGAGTGAGTGCGTGCGTGAGTGCGTGAGGTTGCACTCCGGATAGCAGCCAGCAGCAGCAGCAGCATCGACAGCAGTGAGCAGCAGCGGCGGAGCGGCGGCGGCGGTGCGTCGATCGGTGGCACCGCGGATCGGCACCGCGATGAGCGACGACAGGAGCGAGGACGATCCGATCATGGACTTCTGGTACAGCAATTGGGAGCAGCAGTGCGTCGAGGCGCTCGAGTCCGAGCCCGATTACGAGAATCAGCTGCACAACGAGAAGGAGCTCTACTCGCAGCAGATGTGGACGAAATTCCAGACGACCGCGTCAGCCATCGCCCAGTTGTACAAAGGTGATCCCCCCACGTTTCCGAGACCGTAGGACTCTTCTTCGCGCCTCTCTTTTTTTCTTTTCTTTTCTCATTTTCTCCCCCCGTTCGCTACGGCGAGCCGCCTCCAAGGTCGAGCTCCCCCGTAGCGCCGCGAATTCCGTCCGTCTCGCGTAACATCCATTTTGTCGCGCCGTTACGAGAACGATAATCTCGCGCAACGTCGTTCGTGTGCGGGAGACTCGTTCTCGTGACTCCTTCCGCGCGAAATATCGATCGGATTAATTTATTAATTTAACCTCCTCCGTCTTTTTTTCTCCGTTATTTTGCAGACCGCACGCTGGGTGTATCGCTGTGGGTGCCCTTTCAGACGGCCGCTGGTACCGTCACGTCATTGTACAAAGGTGCGTGATTTCTCAAGTGTTTTATGGTGCCCCATTGTCAACAGTGACCGCTAACGTAAACGGCAGAACGGCACGGTCTTCCTTCTCTCTCGCTCCTCTTTCCCCTCCTCCCGCTCCTCCTCCTCGTCTTCGCCTCCGTCTCCTCGCCTCGTGCGCTCCGAGCTCCGAGGCGTCATCTTCTCCGTGGCTGAAATCTTTGTTCCTACCATCTATGCTCGTGCTCGTGTTTGTCCTCTATTGTGAACGCGCGTGCGATCATCATTACCGATGAAAATGGCCCCTCCTCCACGTGATGGCTGACCGCTCAGGGTCAGCTGTTTATTGGGCACTGAATGCAACGTTACAATTAACGTTGGCCGTATTGTCCTCTGTAAAGAGGCTATTAATCAAAAAGGAAGGATTTACAATTAACGTGGCACCGAGGAATTTATAGATTGACCGTGCGGTCTCTCCGCACCGCGGGACGCATAACTTTCTTAACAGGCGCAAAATCATTGGAAACGAACCAGTGGGAGAAATGAACTTGTCGAGTTTCTTTAACGACTTAATTATAAGCTACCGAATTCACGGGTACAAAGAAAAATCTATGGGGAAGAATCACCATAACGTATCTCAAACGGATCAAAAACAGAATTTGCTTGTGATTTTTTTCTTCATCATTTGATTTATAGGTTAGGTCAATTGATTAATTTGTTGGTCATGTTTTTTGATATTTTTTGACGTCACGTCTGATTCCGGATAACTGCTGATTATCTTGGCGTTTTATAACACGTATATAGGCGGCGTATATTTAATCCAGCAGAATTGCTCGTGTCACGTGTCGGTTGAGACAACACGGCTCTTTTTTTATTTAGGTTCTCTCAATCAATAGCACGACGTGCCTTAATATATCCTTGTAAAATTGAGAGAAAGTGTTGTCATGATTAATATCGGAGTACAATAATTTGCAAAATTATACTTTTTTGGTACGAGAAAGAATCTGGTATTGAGACATATGTATGATAAAAATAGTGATACACTGAAAAACTCATTAATTAATAAACATCTGGCAAGAGCGATCTATTATTCATCGTGCTGGTAAAAGGAGAACGTGCTTTTGTGCCGTTTTCACGATATATTGAATGTGTGTCGTATAAAATCTTAACAGAAGACAGAGCGAAAAGACAAATTAGGTCAATTTTAAGGCTGAAACATAGTTATTGATATTTAAATTTGATGACTAATGATTATTTTGATAATGTTCGTAATAATGTTAAATTATTCATGCTGTCATTGACGTTAGAGATAACAGTGTCGCAAAAATGTTAACTTGACGTTTGTGATAACACAAAGACGTGTTCTTTCTTTATTCCGAGCATAATAGCTTTATCATATTTCGCTTTTCGCAATCGTTATCTCTGTCTGTCATTATCACGGTTTTTCTCCTCTAAAAAATCTTCTACGTAGAAGAGTTCAATTTTTATCTATTACATATTTTTATATATTTTATTTATATTGATCTTCTATATTATTGAATATACGTGTATATAGAATAAAACATAAAGAGTAACACATAAAAGAGGTACATATATTCAATCCTTGTTTATATGATTCATTATATCACGTGCAACGACATTGTTACAAAAATAAAATGATAATGATATGCGTCTTACAAATAGAGATTATTGATTGTAGATACAAAATTTAACACGATAAAATAATTTGGATATTATTTGTATTATGGATTTTATTATGTTAAATTTTGTAACAGGCGTGTCTCTATTATATAAAATTTATATGCACTTGTCTGTAAAGTTAATCAAGAATCGTTTAAATAGATTCAGTGGACTGTATGAGGCGATGCAGCGATTTGGGGGTAGAAATGGGCAAGCAGAAACGTTGTAAAGAAATAATGAACTGGGCTAGGAAAAAAAGACGTACGATTCGCAGGGAAGATCTTCTTGCATATCTCGCTGGAAAGCCTCCACCTCCACCTCGTCCGCATCCACACAGGTTTATCTTCATTCTAGTTTATTGCGAATAAATTATT
The DNA here is from genome assembly GCF_003070985.1 of Temnothorax curvispinosus. Classification (NCBI taxonomy): domain Eukaryota; kingdom Metazoa; phylum Arthropoda; class Insecta; order Hymenoptera; family Formicidae; genus Temnothorax; species Temnothorax curvispinosus. The sequence goes on from NW_020222424.1 coordinate 51,444, forward strand.
AATTTGTAAAAAAAAAAAATGAACAAATAAATTAATAAATTAGTAAATAAAATAAGTCGATTGGTTATTGACGATACAATATGTTGATAATGTTGCAGAAGTTCACCTAAACCACGTATGATGGTGTGTGGCTCCCCGTCGTCTCAAAGTCAAACACCGAGTATGGTTATCGCTCCAGCACCGACAACAGGCACTGATCCAGATCCTGAGTTACACACATTTAGGGAAGCATTGTCGGGTATGTTATTCTATCCTCTAATTTAATTTTTTTTAAATTTTATGTATATGTTCTTGTTACAGTTAGTAAGTGCTATATTATTTATTGCAGTAGCAACATCCTTACTTAGTATTAGCTAAAATATTTATATCGTTCCGATTCAAGGTTTAATCATATTTGATTGAACGTAGAATCACGCGACGAAGTATGAAAACTTTACGCGGAACGATATGCGGATGCCCATGATAAAAAAGTATTAAAATTTCCCAGGTTCTCCAGTGTCTCGACGTGGCGGAAGACAAGCCGAACTGTCGGCCTTTATTAGCAACGAATTTGCTCGGCATCACAAACGGCCTGCTTCGCATGACGTGGATATGGGATCACCCACGCACAAACGTATGCGTACTACACTGTAACGGCGCGCGACGCGTACGGTAGCTTTACTCCCTCGTTCCCTGTTAATTAATCGACCCGATTAATGACTAATAGCTCAGCTCCCCTACATAACTCCCGGTTATGTGTAATCATTTGAGGGAAATGGTAGTGGTTCACACTGCCAGGTAAACACGTTCGTATGTGTCTCCGATAGCTTTTACTGCCGATCTCGATTTCTATAACGTTCAAAATTAACTTAATCTCATAATAGCTGTGTAGAGTGCGTTCGTTTGACGCATAAATTTGAAAATACCTTTAGTGCACAATAATATATTTACGGGATATTCATTTTGCATGTATTGGCAAAATAATATTTCGTTCACGTTCAAAAGTTATTATTTCCCCTTGTATGTGATTTCATGAAAATTTGGATTTTGTGAAATCCTATGCAATATATGTGTATATATGTATATGTAATAATTACGTACTTCTTGTTTATTGATACATAAAATCACGGAAGTAAAAGCACACGAACGTGTCTTAACAACTACTGTTTCAAGTGCCCACACATAATAATCGGTCTGACACTACGTGCAAGAATTTGTATATGAGACTGTCATTTTGTCGATCTATAAATCAATTTACGAAGAATTTGTTTAGCCAGATATGTGACATTATATTCTAAATGTTAAGTCTTTGAACGTCATTACGTATATCGATATATGTATCAAAATTTATAACGACTTTATAACGATAAGGATTCGAATATTTATTAATCAATATTAGACCTGTTCGTTTTCGCTGCACTTCTATTGTCTTTTCTTTACATTACGTGCGGAAAATTTTGAAGTTTTCGAGATAAAACATCAGAATATTTTTGTCTAAAAATGTGTTGTCTTAAAATTGATAGTTAATTTATGGTCAGAATGGGACAGGGAGAAGATAATAAGATATGAGTACACACAAATATTTGTTTTCATATTAAATTGAAATTCATCAGATTGCTCATTTAAAATGTTGTTTTTATTATATCGTGATTGTTTACTCACGTTAATCCTTTGGACGTTTTTCAATCAATAAAATGGTTGTTTCATATCATGTGGATGATAGCCAGTTACGAAGAAAATAAGAAACGGTAGAAAATGATAATAATGCGATAATAATAAATTAAAAATGCTTTCTATTTCAAGTCTTATTTATCAATTATCAAAATTGATTTACCATATTCTTGTTGAAATGTCCCTGAATGTATAATAAATTTGAATCTATTATTGAGTCTTTCGTGTATAATAATATATGTAATTTTCTCGTTTAAAACATTATTTTATACATTCTTTTTTATCCTACGTCTATTGCACTTCATTGTGTGCATCATCGTAAAATAGGTTGAGATGATTATTGCCCAGATTGTTCGACTTCTACTTTGTGGTCAAATTATCTTATGTTAAAAATATTTATAGAGTCAAAATTATAAGATTATGATATCAAAGTCTCTCAAAAGGAAAAAGTACTAAAATATTTCATTTCTCAGTTACGAAAAGTGTTAGGCGAGGGCATAAAAAATATTTCTTCAAGAGATCTCATTATGAGTTTTTACCGTGGCAAACCAAACTTTTAGTATAAGAGTTTCCAGAAGTAAGATAAAGGGCAAGATAAAAGGCACACAAACATGTCTGATCTGTTATAAGAATTCAATATCTTAATATACTGAGGAAAAAAAGGCGATAGTATAAATTTAGTTTATCTTTTGTTGATGCGTAGGCTAGTAAAAGAGAATTGATGAATCATCAGGAAGATACCAAGCTTTACATCCCGAACAAGGTCTGCGTTAATATTCTACGATAAAAAATGGATTTAATATTCCACAGCTCACAGGAGCGTAATGTGTTCGCTATATAGAACTTACTTAAACGTAGACTTTGTCAGGTGTGATAATGACTGCAATATATGTATATGTGTATATGTGTGTATATAATATATATATATAGATATGTATACACATACATATGACGATGTATTTTGTAAAAAAGGCGCTTAACAATTGCGTTTAACGATTTGTGCCAGAGAGTGAGAGCCTCCTTCCCTAATGAAGGTGATGATTGTAAATGTACATTATTTCTAACTATGCCTCATACTACTTCTATCTGAATTTTCAAAGATCTTGCAGATGAATTAGTGGATCGTTATTTATCTTATCGAATCCACTGAAACTCGATTTATACATACAAAATCCACATATTTGTCTGCAAACCGTTCTTCGAAGATCATGTCAGAAGTTGACGTACATTTTTACTCGTTTCTTTGCAAGATTGTTCGAGCGTCATTCATGAGAGGGGTAAAAATTGTTATTCAGTTGTAAATATAGCGTATGCTAATAACGGTAAACAATAAACATAGATATATCGCTAATATTATCATTATACTAGTATTAACTACTATGCGATAGCTTTAACAATATTTATCAATACCGTGCGATCGGCAGTTTATAGAATTATCGAGGACTCTGCTCTCGATTTACACAGTTTCCCGGATGAGATCGGCGATGCAGGGTCCGAGAGTATCGCGCCAGTGAGAACACACTACAACCGTGGAGAATTTATTTTTCGCGAGCAAACCACTTATATGTCTACTGTACATGCGAATTAAACGATCACGGAAGAAAAGTGTTGCTTTCACGATGTAAAAAAAAAAAAAAAAGATCGATTCAGCAATTTGTACGTTCGCATCAACACGTTTCTTCCTTTTCCACTGTCGGAAGTATCTCCCGTGTAAATGTCGTTCTTTTCGTAACTATGATATAGAAGAAAGTAATACATTACTTAGGTATTATCGTATGCGAAGATGCCATACTTAGGTACACTTTATCCATAAGCGAGCGCACCAAACTTGGCGATATAACGTCGGGGCAACTCTAAACACCGATCTGTTTTCGTTTCCGTTCTATGTGTTCGTGGTATGTCTTCTGACTGCATAATCGAAAACGTCCATCCTTGATCATCATGTCTTTGAGTGAAATATCATCGAGAGTTATTCTCGAGGGTCACATTTATAACTACGATGGACATAAGATGGAAAATACTACAGAGAGTACTTACTCTCTCATTCGTATCTTCTTATTCTCTTTACTTCCGAGAGTCGCTCTCAAATGGAGAGATCAATGGCAATTGTGCGCTCCCTTTTTTTCATTAGCGAGTAAGTAGCTTGAGTACGCGGTTTCGCCGGTATAATTGGCACTTTTTCTATCTTGCATAATAGAGCCACCCGTGCGCACGGGACGACACTTGGAGGTCGGTGAAAAAATTTTCCCACACGCGAGAGGAAGCTTTCCCTTTCTCATGGGAGAACTATCTCGTCGGAAATCTGTGGGCCATTATAAGATTACATATAGATATAATGCACATCGAGAAAATATGAAATTAAAATGGTTTTGTTGATTAAGATATAACTAAGTTTAGACGATATGTTGCGTAATTTTTAATTCGTATTATAAATTATAACATATATTTAATTCAAAATTAGAACTCAATAATTTGACAATTCTTACAAATAAAGTTGGTAAAAAGAGTTATTTTTTTACTAAAGATAAAAATATCTTTAAAAAGCGAAATTGAATTAAAATATCATTTTATGTTTGAGATATTTACGATATGTTTATATAAAAATATATAAATGTATAATAATGATAGGCGATGATAGGCGCCTGACAGACGCTTCTAAAAGAAAAAAATAAATAAATAAAAATACAATACATATTTGAAAATATATCGAAATCAAGGACCGGTGTAATAGTGTATTCATAGGCTAAAAAGCGGAGGTGAAGAGAGTCAGGAGGAATCACTTGTATATTATATTGTTCACTGTTATATTGTATTTGATACGTTCGTGATACGCAGGAACGTATAAACGCGTCTGCAAGACGCGAGGCACCAAAAAATTTTTTACGAGCGTATCATCTTTCCTTTTCTCATTATCCCGATGCACATTGCTGCAAGTTGCATTGGTGCACTTTCGCGAGAACGAGTGTACCGTGACATGAGACTTGCACAAACATGACGCCTTAGTCGGGCACGACGCGTTCATGGCAAGGCGTGAAATGGTGCTGTTACTTTCTTGCGAACATAAGAAGCTTGTATATTTTTGCGCCTCTTGTTTGTAAGATAATCATTTACAAATAAATCACGAGAAAAAGAAATTTGCCGCATCTTCCTATCACTCTCTCTCTCCTATGCCTCTGCGAATAAAAACCATCATGTATATACATATACATTCTTTATTGTCACATAATTATTTTGTACATTTTGCGCTACTTTCTGAATACAATATGTACTATACACGATGTTACACAAAATTTTAACGCATAAATCCAGTAATCTATAATTATTCACAATATATAACTCATTATTATTACCAGGACTCAGTTATATCTCAGTTATCTAAAATGTAGATATAAATTTTTTAAACATTTTTTTACATAGTGTTACTAAATTCTCACTCATTAAAAATCGTTAGAATCGAAAAAATTAGCAATAATAATCCTTTTTTTTAATTAATATAGTAGCTTACAATTTGTAATTATGCTTTAGACATAAATGACGAAGTGGAAGGGCAAGTGATTATTGTGTAACTATAGTTCATCAATAATAAATTAAAATATCTAAATTTTGATATTTAATTTCTTTCGTGAACAATTTAATGTTAATTTAATAATTAATGTTGTTAAAAAGAAAAAATTATGGTAAAAAATGTATGTTTTTATTATATATCTGTGTGCAAAAATTTTGAAATTTCGTGTATAGTACAATATAATATATACGTCTAATTAGAGTAACAGGTCAGGCTGATGTTGAATAGAACAATATCAACGACGGTACATTTTATGGCAGTGTATTATGGTGTATTGAATTTTTGTTTCTTTAATTATGGCAAGAACTGTTTGTTCTATCTTACTTATCTATTATTTTGTGCCATCGGTAATTCTCTCCTTCCTCCTTATTTTTTTCTGATTTTCGATTTTTTGTAAATTTTTTTAATGATCATTTACATAATTACGATTACGTATAATTTAAGCCAATGAGATCGATTAAATATAGTATATATATTTTTTAACTGTAAATGATAGGAAAATATGTTGACGATAAACTATAAAATTACAAGGCACGAAGAAGTTCGATATTAAGACACTTCTGATATTGAATAATTTAATAATTTTAATAACTTTTTAACTTCTTTTTTTATTGTCTAATGATTAATTTGCGCAATTTTCACAAAAAACCTCAATTTTGTGTTTTACGTTTAAAACAACCGTTCCCTATTTCTATCTTTTGCACACAAGCCATTAATAGCTACTTTACCGCATTTGTAGATGGACGGATAATTTCGTTAACAGTAGTACATCCTCTATGGCTAATGCAATATATTTTCACAATCTACTGTCCTTGATAACACTCTCCGGCGTGTTCAGCGCTTTTTTCCGATTTGCGATTGCATTAGTGAGTTTCCGTCTAGGACCGAGGGGAAGTTTGAGGGCCGCTATGTCGGTTTCAGTGAGCAGCATCAGAGCTTCCAGATCGATTTGCTCCGATTCCAAGATGGGATGTATGGATGTGAGATTATTGGCGACCAAAAATCTCTGTAAAGGTGTCCATTCCTCGTCCGTTTCCTCACCTTCTGTTCACAGATAAGTTCAACAATGTGATATTTTGCTTTTCTTGCAGGCAAAACATGACAATGCGAAAAAATGAAGGAAGATATTGATTTATCATGCATTGTTTCTTAATGGCGTGGAACGCATTGTCGTATTTTATTGCAAGGGCCATAAGTATTCCAATTGTACTTTATAATAAGGTTTGTTGAAGTTACCCGAAAGAAGATCCTCATCCCATAAGCTTTGCCTGCGTGCCAAACTGCCGGCACTTCCTATACTAATCTCTTCATTGTGTCCGTTTGGGCTAAACTTATTGCTGTTTATGGATCCGTTTGTAGAACCATTTGCTGAAATATTGCTGTTTTGCAATTGAACATCCGTCTGGGTGACTGGCAGATTATCTAGCGTAGATGTTATCTACAAAAGAAAATTACGAATTAATTTACGCAAATACAGAAAAAAATTAATTAGCTCATCTACCGCCTTTTCCACCTATTCATACATTTCATTGCATAATTGCGTAATTAGTGCATCCAATGAATATCTATTACGTATTTCTACGCTGTAATCGTTTTAAAGATCGTTAGCGTTTCTGCAACGATTCCCATTATTCATTTCTTTGTTTCTCTTGAATCATGATTCAAATGGGACAAGCGATAGCTCATCTCGTAAAAGAAAATGCAATGTAATGTTAAAGCGTACCGATTTCTACGAGTCGAGTAGTTATTACGAAGATAGTCATGCGGAACGGTTACATTTATGAGATGTAGATTACAGTGTGTAAAAAGCATTAAAATGATTGTAAAAATAAAAGACGTGGATTGTACGAATTTCTACAACTCCACAAGTTTTTAAAGAAAATAAAACACGTAGCTCAAAAGACAGAATATTTCTAGAGTAACTTCTTTGTTGCTTATAATTTCTCTAAACTTAATATACGTTTTTATTGTAAGCAAAGTACTTATAACTACCAGCAAACTTGTAAGAACAATCTAAAATATGCATGTTAAGACTAACCGCCCTTCTGAAAGCTACTGAACCGAAACCAGGTCGGTTAAAGATGCTGGCTGGTTCCTGAAGAAAAGCGGTGTCCTTTGCAACATTCAAGTTCTCTTCCTCCCTATCCTCCTCCTCTTCGTCATATATCCTTTCACCTAAGAGATCGGGCGTACTCTGTGATTTACTGAGAGTGCCCCATACATCAGAGATCTTTCCTCTTCTGATGCCTATGTGTTGAGGCTGAGTGTCATATGTGCCTACGTACATAACTTCAGAATCCCGTCGAACGCCGGTGAGACTTCGAACTGACTTCTTTCCATTCACTTCGACCTGTAATATATGCAACATTATATAATTTACTAACCATTAAATTAAACCAAAAAATCATTTGAGATAAGTTACAACTCGGTTCATTCTTTATTATTTCTGTTTTTTATACAACATCAAAAATTCTAGTTTTGGAAATTATTTTTAGATCATTTCTTTGAACGTTCAATTTCGTGAAAAATTGTATAATTTTCTTTTATTTATATATCTTTTTTACCTCGACGACTTTGAAGTCGTTGACGGCTTTTTTAGCTAAAGCTTTCCGACAAACTGTGCTGCCGTGTCTCTTCGTAGTAGTACCAACGATGTCGCTGAATGTCGGCGAAGGTTTCATTCGGCCTCTAAAGGTCAGTACCCCGGGCCGTTGAGAGTTCAACTCATTCATTGCGTCGAAGTCTGATTTAGCACGATCCTTTATGAGTTTCTTCTGTTCCTTTTCCGCCCTAATTTCGGCCATTTTTTGTTTCTTCATGTACTCCTTTAGTCTTAATAGAAACATACTTTTATATAATTATCTATAAAAATTTCAACATATATATTTAAAACGAAAAATAAACAGTTAAAAGAAATTATATAAAAATCTAATATAGATCAACAATGTAATAATACTGCTAATCGCAGTGAGTAAAAAAAAAAGGTTGAAATTGCGAAATTATTTGTGTTCTATCATAGAAACAGGTTTAATCGAATGATCCGCAAATGGTAGCGACATTAGTCTCTCTCACTCTCTCTTTTCAAGTGGGAGGTGCAAAAACAAATTCACATTCCACAACTGTACCTCTTCTCCGCATCTCTCTCCGCCTTTTCCCGGAGCAACCGGCTTTTCTTGCGATTATTCAATTCCTGATCGGCCTGAGCAATGTCCAGGAACTGCAGGATCTTCTCGCAGCCGTTCATCGCTGCGAGTTCACGGGCGGAATGCCGGTCGATGTCCAGCGACCAGATATTGCAACCGAATTTTACCAAGAATTTCACGCAGAATTCATGGCCCCTCGCCGCTGCCAGGTGCAAGCATGTATTACCGAAATAATCGGTCTTGTCCGGATCACCTCTACGATGAAACGATCATGTTATGCCGAGATAAATGTGAGGCAGATTTTTCAGATTTCATGAAGAGAAAAAAAAATCTGAATTTGTAATAAGAATTATATATAAGAGAATATGAAAAATATAATATACATAAATCTACATAAAATATTATTTCATTGCAGACTTCCATCTGAAGGGCGGCTTCAAGCTATCGCAAATTTATTGCGATATATTTGGGATATATTTCGAACATACATAGGCATATAGGCGTACGAAAGCGGAAAATTCGCAGGTCGATCAGTACAGAGTTTCAAGAGAAAGGCAGTACAGATTTATATTTTATAATATTTGGTAAATTCAAATGTGGATATTGAAATGTAAAATATACAGGGTCTATTTCTGACAATAGATTAAAATTGTTTTTTCAATTTCGAAGAAGTCTTTCGATCGAAAGTTATATAGATCTGAAGAACTCCTATTACCACTTGTAATTTCTTTTTACATTAAAAGCATTTTACGGAAAAATGTTAGAATCTCTGTGATCTCGTAAAAATTTATTGATCGTTTCCTATTTGAAGGCGAAAAGAAATAGTTAATGTTCGAGAGAAACGAGACGGATATTTCATTCGTTAGTTGTATCATAAATGGATGGATGTATTCGTAGATTTTCGGATACGTGGGATCTGCTTCGGCCTGCCTTTCATCAAGTATGCGTCCTATTGTTTTTCATTCACTCGACCGCGGTTTCCGCAACTGTGCAGTCGATGGACACCTGTAATGCGTGCTTCCGGTTCCGTGCACATATTATTGCGATGTACAATAGCAAGACTAAGGGCTCGATGACGGTACCTTCAGGTACCGGGGCAATTTGAATCGACATCCTGTCGTTTTGCTGACTTACTAGAGATCAATGTAACATTTATATTTTCATCGTTTATTTTAAAAACTTTATTTCTCAAAAACCTCCGACGAAGCGTTCGCGATAAATGGCCGGAAGCGTTGAGGGACTTTACAGTATTTTGGAGTTGGCTGGAGCGGCTTGCAGTTGAGGTAAGTATTAATTATGAAGTACCAGTGGGGCTATCGTGCTCACGGGGCACGACGACCTCGTGCCTGATGGGCACCAATGTTTCGTGTGAGTGGATAAAACACGAAGTTATATATTTTTCATCGAACGTGCTTCGTTTCTGTAACTTGTTTCTGTAACTTAGTTCCACGTATCGACTATATACACACATAAATTTTCATTTAGTTGCAGTGTAATATTAATCGTATAAACTATAAAGTCTACAGCAAGTTGTAATGATCAAATGCATTGTACGTAGTCGGGCAAGAATATTAGAAAAGAAACATCTTGTCGCGTGCATGAGCTATCGCATGCCCGCGGTGTAAAATACGACACGCTGGTTGCACTTGGTCACTGTGAAAAAGAAAAAGAAAATTAGGCATGCACATACCCTCTGGCGACTAGCAGTCTCAGAGCATCTACGTGGCCTTCGAAGGCTGCCCATAATGTCGGGGTCATTCCTCCTTCATCTCGCGCGTTACAATCCTTTCTCGTGGCTTCCTTCAGAACATCCAATATGCCTTCTTGCGCGGCCCTTCGACAAAGAGAAATATATTATATTATTCTCTTACATTATCATTATTGTTCTTAGGCACGTGTTTTGTTCTGAGTGTTGAAAATCGAATATTAAGACAGAGTAGTACAAATATTGATATTTAATAAGTTATATTCAAAACAAATAAAATTATGATATCTGGGTATTGATAAAAAACATCTTACTCATCAATTGCAAATATGAATAGTAATGTATACAAAGAAATATGTAAAAAATACATAGATATATACGGTACTTATTCTCCAAATATCTTAATTAAATTAAATATTAAAATTAATACTAACATTAAATTAAATTAATTTTAATTGATTCAACAAATTCATTACATATGCACAGTATTTTATGTTTCACTCTGTCTTTCTTTCTCTTCCTGCTAAACAAAAAAACTATTTTTACTTTTTCCGAATATTCGGAAGAAACAGTACAGTATTGCGGAAACTCTACTCGTTATTTTATTGTGCATCGTGATGTCTTATCTTTTAACTAGGATGTTTTTTTTAATTATTGTCACAGTTTTCGAAGAAAAATCATGAACCTCAGCATAGCAGAAAGCTTCACATGACGGCATGAAATATATCTATGCGTCTCAACATCTGATAATCTGTGGAGACTTGGCTCGTGATATTTTAATTAACGAATTAAACTGTTAAAACGCTTGCAGTAGCGCGATGCGTTTTCCTTCCTTTTAATTAGGGAAATTGGCATGTTAAAAAAACCGCGCGTGATTTGCGAGGCGAGACAGCAGGTACTTTCGATTCGCCGATGCTGCATTCCACGAACTGATTTCAGCGCATATCATTTCTCGGTACTTCGTCAATGTCATCGAGTTATAACATTAATAATCCTTTTAATTAATCCTAAACAGTATAAGTTTAACACACAAGCTATATTAAAAACAAATAAACATTTAATAAGTATGTTATTATTTTTCTTTGCATTTCTTAACTTTAGATTACATTCGAAATTAAACGTAGTTTCTCAGATACTTGTAAATTTCTTGCCACTTAAACTCATTAATCCGTACCATTTTGAGATCTAATTATAAAATTAATATCTTACAAAGTTTTGGAGAATTAAATTCCAGAAGCATAATAACGAAATCCTTTTTTTCACTCGATTCAAAGCGAGCCGGACAAAATTCGAGATATTTTTTTCCAAGTTAATTACTAAAAATTCAAACATTTTGAAGACAATCGGCTCTCTGTGGATTGAAGTTTCGTTAAGAAAATATCTTGAAATTCAATAGGGAGATATAAACGCATTGTCGTATAGAATTCGATTTGCTACACGCCGCGTATATCGTCCGTAGAACGAATACATCAATCGCGCGGCGTACAGCACACTCGCCATTGCTAACGAAAGTTGATTGGTTCGCTAGAAATTTTTACAGATGATCCGTGCGATAAATTCCGTGCGTGGTTGAATGAAATAAGAGCACAGGCCTCCTCTCATGCATGAATTCCGCACGCGCTCTGCCGATGTACATGATACCGCGATGAAACAGGCCGTAATTACGGTTATTTTGCGCTTGTGGACAATTATTCGAAATCTTCTAATCTCTTCAATTACTAAATCGCGCGTACGTTACTGGGGATCGCTGTTGCTCTCTTTTACATGTGTTCAATAATACTAATAAAAAAAGTCGGTTGTTAAAACGTAATACATTAATTATCGCTTAATGTGTCTCTATTTATTCCAACAGCTCATTGCGCTTTGCAACTATAAAATATAAGAGATTCGATTCGGTTCACGTCTTCTCACTTCGCTCCACTTGCTTGGTAAACATCGGTCCGATTTCCTTAACGAGATAGAGCGATTATCATTAATCCTGTGCGAATCGTTTAATTTACGATTCAAATTGTCTGAAAAAAATCTCTCGGCATGCCACGTGAAGTTCGCCACGAAAATTAAATTCCTGAAAGAACATTACGAAAGAACAATGGAACAGAAGAAGCATTGAACTTTCGTACAATCGGTTAAGACTTGAATACCAGCCTATTCGCATTTTTTTGCAGCGTGGAGTGCGAGGACAAGGATAGCAATAACGTATTCAAAGTCGTATATCCGATCTGTAAATCTTGCCAACATTATTATCAACATTCGCGTATTATTCGTAATGCGCTAAATACTGCTGCAGCTATTCTCCCCGTGTTATCGAATCGCCTCGCGCGATCGTTGCCACACGCCGTCGGGAGACTCGGGGGATATTTTTTTTCTCAATCCCAAGGCGAGTATACCTCTCCCCGCGACATTTCTCCGCTTTCCGGGATTATAAGTCCTACGGGCGAGCGCTGCACAAAACGAAAACAAGAGCAGAGGAAGAGTCGGAAGAGGGAGAGAGAGAGAAAACCGCGGCATCCTCTCGGAAAGGGTAAAAAAAAAAACAAAACAAAACAAAAGTGCACTCACTTATGAAATCGCTCGGACGACATTTCGCGCGCGCCGCTCACTGCTTCGACTGCTTCGCGAATCCGGCTATCCAGACAGCATCGTTCGCGGGTCCGGGTGACGCTCCTCGACGAGGAGCGTTCCGCTCGAGGATTCGGCGAGGAGGAGGCGAAGGTACGGCGAAGAATAGGTACGCCGAGGCGGCTGGACGCCCGTGTCGAGAGTACTGCGTCCGGCGGTGCACTGTTCGAGCGAGGCGAGCGGCGGCTCGGCGGGGCGAGTTACACCTGGGGGCCCCCGGCGCGCGGTCCCCCGCGCGTTCCCCATCCTCCTCCCAGCTGTCACGCTTCGCTCCGCTCCGCTCCGACTCGATAACCTCACCTCTCGCCACGCTCCGCGCGATTTGCCGCCACCTGTCTACGGGCGCCGCGCGCCGCGCCGCGTCCTGCGCCACCTGGAGCACGTCCTGCGAGATTCGTAGAGTCAACGGTCAACGTACGGCTTGGATTCAAATCGCGAGGGCGCCCGCCGCCCGCATTCAATCGCCCGCGATTCGGCGAAGAAGGAGGCGGAGCAGGAGCCGCGGCAGGAGGCTGAGTCCGCTCGAAAGGTGGAAATTGCGCGTATACGGTAATTTTCATGCGCTTTGTCTCGAGTCGAGAAACATTTTATGTTCCTTATTTTAGACAGGAATGAAAATTTTGTCGGTTCGATTCATTCGTTCGCTCGATTCGCGCTGTATCGAGGTGAAGTTGAATTAACGTCGCGGACGCGGAACGGATATCGAGCTCCCGAATTGTCGAGTCTGAAATGCCACGACGGGTTTAATTAGTAAGTTTTAGTTCATTATCAAATTTGTGTTTGACAATTGACAATCGCTCGGAGCAGATTCGACGTTCGGCGATTTGTCCGGGACTCCGCGAGACTCATTTGATCGGGATTTCGCGCGCGGCGCGAGCAGTCGGCAATGTGTATTTTCGGAGTAAATATTCTCGCGAATATTCATCTCTCGATCTCAACTCGCTCATTTATTATTACAAATGCGAGATCGCAGGTAATCGCAGGTAGAACGCGAGCGTGTGGGCGTATGCGCCGTGCACATTAAAAATGCAGCTGGGGACAACAATTGTCGTCGCATTATCGCTACGGCGCGGCGGTATAATAGTGCGAGTGGTGAGACTGTCGCGTGAAGTTGGCCATGATCGAATCCGCGAATCTCATTCGTCAATTTAGTTTCTTCCATTACGAACTTGCGAGACGCTTCAGACGCTATGCAGGTGGCCCGTGATTCTGTGCGATCGCGTCTTCTCTCGCTTCTCCGCGTACGTTTCGCCGCCATAGCGCGATAAAGTCGCGTCGCGGGACTCGCGGGTGCGATTAACGTCGGGAGTGCCGAGAACAGTGGACGCGCGATCAACACGGTGTTTCGGGAGAGTGCGATTAGCGGCGGGACGGTAACGGGAGTACTCCGTATCGACGCGCGACCGTGATTAATGGCGTTTCGCGAGAATCGCGAGTGAACGCGCCGGGGAGGCATCAGGGCATCAGGCGACGGCGGAGCAACACCGTGGGTAAGTGTCTGATTACTACTTATTCGCCGTTTGTCGCAGTGGGGAATTTCGCCGCTTTAGAACCCCCAAGCGCGACTTTGTTCGATCCTCTGCTATTACATCGAATATCTCAAAGTGTTTGGCCGTGGCATCTAATGGAAAAATTCCTCGTAGAATATAGTATATTTCAGTATATCACAGTATATTGTGATATAATATCAATATATAGTATAGATAATACGAATATGCGACAGTTTCGTTAAATAAACTCCGCGCGATCGTAGCGCGACTGGTTCACGTGATAAAGCGTACGAGTGCGCGACAGTTTCGTCAAGTGCGTTCCGTGCGACCGTAGCGTCTTCCTCCGACTGATTTTCGAATTGATTGATTACGTAGAAGTTGATTAAAATATATGGTATAGCAATTGAATGTAATAATCATATCTTTATTAGAATTTTTTTTATTAATGACCTATTTGAAGGTCGAATTGAAATTATTTTAAATAATTTTTATATTGACTTGGTGGTGGCAGATATTTTTTTTAGCACGGATTCCAAGATTTATATTTTAGAGAAGTGAATCATTTATCGTGCGATCTGCAAGTTATCTTTCGCGTAGTTCGCACGGTAACGATGCGGTTTTAACTGTTTATAGGTAAATTCTTTACCGATGATTAATGTCCGGTGTTGTGAAAGTAACTCTCTGCAGAGAGCGTTACTTGTCCATTAGAAATGTTTATCATGCTTTGTGCCGAATAGGCTTGCTCCTACTGGCTGTACTTTATATTTTTCTAATAAAAAAAAGTTTATCATGCTTTTTTTGTCCAATAAAAAAATGTTCACCGTGCTTTCTTTAAAGTCAAGTCGATGTCGGAACAAGAGTTCTAATGGTATTAATTTTGAATCATTTATTGGACTTTCGACAAAATGCAACACGAATCTGTAACGCGTAACGAAACGTGACAAATTGTTATGAAAAAATTATATATAAAATTTTTTTCTTTGAAAAATACACATAGCTACGATTAATTTTGGATTGCCTTTTTTATTGATATGTTACAACAATTAGCATGCAAGGGTTACATTGACTTAAAAATTTTACACCGATGCTTATCCGCGTCTTAGCGCATTAATTGTACCAAAACTAGAACCGGTGAAAATTCTGAACTGTAGAAAGATATCTCGCTGTGTCGCGAACGATATCGTTGAAATTCTCGTAAGAATTAAAGTATTTTTAGCGTTTGATTGTCGCGAGAAATTGTTCGAACAGTCTAGGTTTTTCATCAAGGCGCATATCGATTTAATACGAATTAAATAATTTAAAAGTTATTAACGTGAGAGCTGAAATGAACGGATTTTTCGCTCTTATACGAAAATCTTTATCAAAATATCGTAAATAATCATCTTTTCTCTTAAATTACGTATATAGATTTATATATAATGCAGTTAATACATTACCGTACGTGTCTCAGGTTATGAGACTTATCAACGAAGTTATTCTTTACTTTAACTTTTATCCATTGCGGTGCGCGAATAAAAGATATGCATTATCTGCTTTAAGAATATCTCTCGCGCGTTTAATAATTTTGATGATTCTTATTTCAATCGCTTGCGCTTGTTCGTTTCTTCGATTTGAGATATTTTATCGGATCGAAGCAGCATCGCACATTTGCAAGAAACGTTATCCAGTAGTGTCTCTCATTAAGTTATACCTCGATCACAGTTCGATTATGTTTACTCCGTTAAATATGAGTTATGTACATGCTCATTACATACATTCGTATCCGCTACAGAGTGTTAACTATAGATATAACTTAATTTTACTATGTATTAAAATCGCGGTTTTGCAAACATGTAAGCCGTTTCAACGAGGGGTTAGAAAATTATGAAAGACAATCGACGCACCTCGGTTTCATACATCACCCGATACACTAAACTTACACATTTCCTGGTAGAAAAATACCAGACGACTTTAAGAGGCGCGCTATTATTATGATACCTATCGATATCAAATCGTTAATTTACATATCAACAATATATTGCATGTGATTGCATTTTTTTTTATTATACTACCTTTTTCGGTACTGCTTTCTACGTTTGAAAACAAATGAATGAGATTCTGTACAAAGATCGATCGTATTTTAATCAGTAACACTCAACTATTAATCATATCTAAGCGATCTTTAATATGTATAGCGTTTCCTAGAATCTCCGACATCAATTTCACAATAATGGATATTTCTTGACCAATTTGAAGGTACACTTTTATGATTTGAGATATGGAGGCACCATTTTCAAATTATATACCCTCGAAAGTGACGTCTTTTCATGAATGAAGTTTATCGTTTATTTAAACTTAAATGAATTTTATTTCTTCAAAATTTTGATTTAGAATTTAACCATCAAGACTCAGTTTTAAATATTAAAACATTGCAACAAATAATTCCACTATTAATTTTTCAATTCTCTGACGTGAATTACTTACAATCGAAAGCGCTCGCGAGAGCAATTTTTCTAATTTTTATTTTTAGGACTTTTTTGCGTTCTCATCGATTCTTTATTTATTTACGCTGATCAGAACATCGTTTCAATGTTATCCTATAGTTTTTCTATTGTTTAATGATTTTATCTGAATAAACAATCTCGATCACTTTAGCATCGCGTACGCTTTTATTACGTTATTATTGTAATTAGTTATTTATGAAATTTTTTGTAAAGTCCCGAAAAATTTGGGATTAAATTGCGATTTCTCTGTTCGCGTAATTTGTGGATTTTTATTCTGCAAACTTTTGCTTCGGAAATTTATCACATCCGCAACAAATAATAGAATTTTTTCTAAATAATTCCTTAGAAATATTAATTCTCAGAGAAATTTGACAAAATAAAAATTGGGCAGTATGTTTTGTTTTCTCGACAAAGGTAAATCGATCAGGACTAAAATCTCGATTATTCTGTCGATTTTGAAACGAATTAGATAACTATTACTATAAAATACAACATATGTTTCTCAAAATGCAGTACATTTTTCGCAAATCTATTTGCGACGCGAATTAGGGGGGGTGAAAAAGTGAAAATTTTAACACGAATTTGTCGAAATCGCGGTTGCGTAATTATTTGATATGACACGAAGATATTTTATTGAATGAGAATGAGAGAGTGAGCTGAAAGGTGGAAGGTGGAAAAGTTTGTCGACAATCGACCACTAGACGTTTTCCAAAATAAAAACAATCTCGCTTTTCTCGATAGGGAGATTAATCGTTAATATACATGTATAATTAATGTTGTGCGAACTTGTTGCGGGATATAAAAATATATTACACGCGCGATTGTGGGCCGTTACTTGGTTACAACTCTGTTACTCTGACGCTATTAGACTGCACACTATTGAATGAGATCTTTCCTTAGAAATGTGATGATTTTTCTTTTCATTGCGGGCAATCCGCACGAGTGTATCGAGAGATTCGTGTGTTCGACGTGTTTCTATGATTTCGAATTCTTCTATGATTTGTCATCGCTTAAATGTTTAACGGAGAAGTACGGAATAGGCCGCAGTTTCGCGTGCACGAACGGCAAATGCGTTAACAACAGATCGGAAAAGATCTGAGATCTATATAAATATTCAGTTCCCATATATATGTTTCGTGGTTGGTTTGAAGAAGAGTCTTAAAGATACTTTCGATGGCACTAACACCAGATAAGATTCATATTAATCCATTCGTTACCATTTTTAATCTTTAAGCGAATTTTTTAGCGAAAATTATGTCAGAGTGAGAACGAATTAAGTAAACAGATAAGTAAAACGTTGTTTAGAAAAATAATTTTGTCTAATATCTTTGTTTCAGACAAATATTGGAAAGAAGAATGATGAACGTAACGAATGATGAAGAGGCATATAAGGTATGTAGAAGCGAATATATCACGTTTAATGCCGCGTGGCGCGTACGAACGCAAGCACAGCAATCCAGCTGTACCTACTTGCGTTAAAATTGTTCGTTCAATATATACAACAAAAAGACATATTTAAAAAAAAGATACTATGCAATAAATACGCAAGGACCGCTATTAAAAATATTCGAATTAAAGACAATCGAAAATATCTTACGTGTTTTTTAAAGTTAATTAATCCTTACTTTGCTTTATTAAAATACAAAGGAATTTTTTAATCGAAGAATTAATCATATGTGATAATTCTGGAAAATGTAGATAATGTTGGACAATTTAACAATTAAATTCACTGTAACTGATGAATTAATATCAAAATTTTCCTCAAATTTTTTATGGATCTCATGTGAAAGTCATGGAATCTTTCTTATTACTAGGAAACTACATCAAAATCGATCAAATCTTTAAAAAGGATACGAATCAATGTTTTCAAAGCATATGAATAATGAATAATGCACATATAACGGAAATATAAAAAATAAATGTACTCGAGAAACTAAAAATGTAGAATAAATAACAAGTCTAAAGGTGGAATCACATAATGCAATTATACATTCTGTTATCTAGCGTAATTTATTGGCTCGTATCCTTTTTTAAAATATCTCTTTTGTATCGGTTCTTAAATGTATTCACGTCGAAGAGATTATAGCGTTCTGCTTTCGTATACGAGAAAATTGTGCCATATAAATGCATGAATCCTGTAAAGAGTAACGTATGTATGTTATATAAATATAATTACGGCTAACATATTTCTCATAGATCCTCCTTCGTCGCCAATTTTCGCAAATATTTATGAACGGTACATATTATATATAGGGCTTACCGCTTACCGCATATTTGACTGCGTACTTTATAACTAGCTGCGTGAATACCTTGGTGCAATAAATAAAAATTCCATATATTAATAATAAAATGAAGTATACTTGAAATTTCGTATAAAAGATAACGTTTTCTTATTTACGCATTTCTTATTTGTACATTTCGTTAAAGCAACAAATTTAAATTATCATTGAAATGAAAAATAATTTTTGTTTCGTCAAATAAATATGTACATTATTCTTTTATTGCAATATTAAGAGCTGAGAACAAGCGCGTCGTCTGAGACACTTCGTATTCTAATAACACCGTTTTCTATATACCGTACAAGATTCATTTTGAATCGCGCTACATATATCCCTCTGACTTTATCGTCAGAGATTTGACACAACAAACGCTCGAACGAGTTAATCTGAAACGTATTTACAGGTGAACGTTGTATTTCCCGTTACAAGTACAAAACTCTCTTTAGTATGGTTAATCACGTTTTGCATTTCAACGAATCTTATACCTTACGTTAGGTCTATTATCGTCTATTGCGCTACGTCAAAATTTGTTGGTAACAATTATTTGTCATCAATATGGCAAACGTTACAATTCCTCGTTACCTTTGCGCGAAAGGCAAAGCGAGTGTTTGCCGATAAAAAAATGATTGTCTCGTTACAAAACGCAATTCGTACGTGATCTTGTTTTTTTTTTTCGTTGAGCATGTTTCACGACGTAAAGTCGCACCCGACGTGACAATCGCGATCGATCGACAGTCGCATCGTCGAATCCTTGCGTGATCTTCTCACATTTGCGAAGGGACATTGCCAGCAATGTTGAACACGATTCTCTTACTTCGCAAACGTCGTCGTTATTTTCCCCAGGATGGCCTGAATACATTGTTAATCCTCAAAAATCTCTTTCGCTCTTCATACCTCGTCATCTTCTATGTACAAAGTCGTTTCATATTTCTCATTGTGCTCGATCTGCCCCGAATTGTGCGCCGCTTCCTCAGCTATCGTCCGCGAGTCCATGTCGTCGGCGATAATTATGGGATTTTGTCCTTGCACCGTCGTATCGGTCCTCTCGCTCGATCTGTACGACTCGCATTTCCCATCGTCATCGAGATCATCCCCCGAGCTTTCCACGTCAATCTCCGTGACGTTCTCCAATTCCGGTTCCTCGAGCAGCATATCGTCCTCCGTAGGCCCCTCGGATGACAAAGCGCTAGGATTCGCCTCCTCGATATCCAGTACGTGACTCTCGTCAGAATTGTCGCCGCGGCTCTCCTCGGCGTCGAGGGACACCGTCGTAAAGTATTTTGGCTCGCAATCAGATCCGCAGCCCTCCATAACGACCTGAGTATTCAGGGAGTGCCGACTCGACTGAGGATCCTTCGGGTGCCTGTCGAAGGATCGCCGTCTGTTGTCGTCCGATCTAGAATGATGTAGCTTAGGATGACGCGGTTGCCTTCGCAGATTCTCCCCGCTGTTCGCTCGGAACTTTATCTCTGCGTCGTCAAACATGCACCGGGTACAATCGACGCTGAATCTATCTATTGATAGCTTCCTGTAAATTCGGTTAGAAGAGAGATTTCCTTGATTGCTTTTAGCAAATGAAGTTTTAAAATGATTAGACATCTTATAATGTATAATGTTACATACAAACTAAACAAAGAGCAGTTTAAAGTCTTATAAATTGTGATTTGTGCAATCTTAAAAAAAATATTTATAGATAATTTATTTTTAATCTGAAATAAATTTTGATTTTATTACTACGACTATAGTTTAAGATTGCAATAAATTTAAATTTGTGATTGTAGACCATAAGTAGTCATCCAGCAAATGACACGTGCACGTTAGAAATACAAAAAATAATACACTGAGAAAAAAAATTGTTAATCCCAAGAAATATTTAGTCCGATACGTTCAACTTTAAACATTTTAGTTAGTTAACTAAATATTAGTTGTTTCTGATGATTATAAAATTCGATCTGAAATTCTTTCCTACCTGTAGTCTCCCCTTCGGAAATCCGGACTTCTTCGGAACTCGAGGCTAGCTTTTCGATGTCCCATCGTTCTGTCGAAGCGACGATCGCCGCCGATTCTGTCGAAGGACATTTTACGGAAGTTTGGCGAGGAGACTTTGCGGAAGTCCCGTGGCGAGGCCTTACTGAATTCTTTCGATACCACCGTCAACTCTTCCAACAGTCTCAGATCTATTGAATTTCTTTTTCTTGGCACGAAGTCGTCTGGATATCTACAATAAGCACCTGATCGAGATGTTCATATGATTATTGATATCTAGACATGTAAACGCATTTTTTAACGCTTATCCGGGCAATCTTCTTGGTCCATGAATGTGATAACATCCGAATTCCGATTACTCGAAAAAAGTTTAATATGCATTATAGCATTTCGTGCAGACAAAATGAATTTAATTTCCGTAGTTACATAGTTTCTGAACTAAATAATCTAATCATTTTTTTTTAATTGATATTTTTAGAGTATCTTACGTATCTGATGATTACAGCGATCTTAAAAATCTGAGTGATCACATATTTTAAATTATTTATTTATAGCCACCTGGCAATTTAGGCGAGTGCACGAGAGTCGGCGGTGGTCGCGTAGCTTCATCGACTTCCTCAACGTCTTCCACTTTTGTTTGACGAAGCAGCTGATGTCGTCTCGCTGTGTCGGATCGGTCCTTCACTTTGAGCGTAATGGGACCTTTGTTCGGTATATGTAAATCCATCGCCATTGAAGCTTGACTACCACTCATCTTTTGATGCTCCAGGCTTTCTCTGCTGATCTATTAATTATCGAGAAAAGAGGTCTTATTAGCCATTCTGAATTATAATCATTGAGAGTATTGAGACAATAAAGACCAATTGGAACTTGCAAAAATTTATATTATGCAAAATATAGTACGTTTATCTCTTTTCGTTTGGTTAAAAAGTAATATAGTTGTTGTTAATTGATTAAGTTCGCGAAAGGTTTTGTTTCTTCTGCAAGACGTTGATGTTTCTTTCTCGATTACCTGATGCGGGCTGTAGCTCGGATTGTCGACTGAAAGAGCGTGTCTCTGCAGCAATTCTGGATTAAGTAGCGAGCAACCCGCGTATTTAGGCGATCTTCGGCGCGGCGACTTTTTGTCGACTAACGTTGGTGCGCTCGGGCTTTTCTTTATGGAGTGCGCTACGCCTTTTTCTCGCAGATCCTTTGAGAACTGCATAAACTCCGCCGTCAGCTGTTTCCTCGAGACTTCGTGCGTACTGGGACTCGGGCTGCGGTTCACCCTAAACAGGCCCAGCTGATGGTCCCATTTTGTTGTCTGGCTCGATGTCGATCTTCTGTTGCGCTGACTTTTCGAACTCCTCAGCGTTGATGCCTGGTTGAAGCGATAGCGAGCTGGCACCACCTTGGCCGCGCTGTCACGCGCTTCGAAAGTCATCACGCAGGCAGCTACCACAATGAAGCCTGAAAATCGTTATTTATGTATAACAGAACGTTAACTTTTACATTTGCCTAACATTTACATTTGCCTATATTTACATATATTATTGGACTTCGGATTTTGCATCATTAATCATTGAACGCACATTAATTTATCAATGCAAGTTTAAGCAAAGTATGTTCTACATAATTGAACAATTTATTCGACCATTCAAAATAGAATGGAAATGGAACGTGATATATGAGATTTTATTTCGTTGCATGGTGATTATCTTTTAACTACAATACTTAATCTTCATATAATTTGATTTTTTAATTTAATTATAGTGCAATTATTTTACCTTCTTTTATTTAAGATTATTAAAACTTGATGTTTCACGCGAATTAGGAAAACGCGAGTCAGAATATTCTAAAAATGTATTTTCTCTGAATATAAACGTAATTAAAGATGTGTAGATAAGATAAAATCTACGTGGCGCTTGTATCCGAGGCTGCTCGTCGATAGTCGAGCGTAAGCCTCCATAGCTCAGGGGTTAGAGCACTGGTCTTGTAAACCAGGGGTCGAGAGTTCAAATCTCTCTGGGGGCAATAATTTTTTTTTTTCTAGTTTCTATCAAGTGTTCTCATTCGTGCAGTGCCGCGCATTTTTCGCGTTTTGCCCGCAATTTTCCGCTTTACATCCATTACATTACTTCATATGCTTTTATTTTGTAGCTATTATTGGATCTTTGTATTTCCTCATGCAAAACTACTTATCTGTGCAATTTTGTATTTTTTTTTTTTAGAACTATAGATCTATCTTTGCTCATATATATCAGTATGATCAAAAACACAAAAGCTCATTTATGAGGTTAATATAATATCTTCGATATGATATCGTATATGTTGAATATGTATTGATTTTATGCCAAAGAGAAAAATTATAGTACAAGCCTTGGTTTACGGTTAGAGACGATATTAATTCTCTTTCAAAAGATCAATTTACAAAACGTTGAGAGAAATTAAATTTTTACACGATCTTTTCCACAATCTTATTATATCATATTATATAACGAATATATCAACATATACGTTATGCATGAAGTGCTGAGTTACATGCTATTATCTACATCCCGGGATGTTTATGTGCATTTTGCAACAGTGCACCTATCTATTACCGCGCAGTTTCAAGGAGATCAGTGTTGCGTAGCTAGTCGCTCGGTCGAACAAGTGTATCGCGCTTGTAAATTGTGCAAAATGTATGTTACTATTACCTCCCAGACCCATAACGACAGGGCCGGCGTAGCTCAGATTATTCAGGTGAAATCCGCGCGACTCGTTCTTCACCTTTACCGTGATATTACCTCTGATCTCTTGCGCCACCGACAGCTGGTCCGCGTAATATCCTATTGAAGAAAACAAGAGAAACGCTTTCATTCTCCATCACGCGTATATATATGCAATGATTGATGAGACATAACGGAATGAGAAAAATAGAATAGATATAGCAGAAAGATTGTTTTAATTGTTCTAATGTGATATTTCGCGCTTGACAAGTTATAAAACTGTGATTACGCAATTACAATTAATAAAAGATTAAAATTTATAAAATTAAATTATGAAATGTTTTACATTGAAGAGAATTGCCTTACATATTAAGGGAGATAATATTTTCCAAGCGAACTTTCTTTCTCGTTCCGTTATATCGCATTTTTGCCTACTTCTTTTCAATACAACATGAATAGATAAAGATATTTTTTTATATTTAAGAGAACAACATTCTGTGTTAAATCTGGATATTGTGATTCAATATTCTGTTAGATATCTATAAATGATTAATAGTGTTTATATGAAGTGGAATGTTGTTTAATATAAATTTGAAATTCAAATTTTTGGTTCATGCACGTAAGCATAAGCAAATTGCAAGCTTGCGTGTGAAAAAAGATCAACTTTTTTGCAATGGGAAAGCGTGAATTAATTATAAAATTTAATTATTTATATTTAGAACGTACAAGTTACTCCAATTATTTTCTTGTCGTCGCAAATTCATTAAATAGAGTAACTTTTTGCGAAGTTCCTTAAATGTGAGGCATTAAAGACAACAGAAATTGGATAAAGAGTTGATCATTGCAAAGGATTGATCTTTCCAAAGTGCTCTTTGCAAACGCCTCTAAACGGTTAGCGGTTTAGAGGCCAAGGCGGAATAGCACTCGTCGGCATGGACGCATGTTTAATTACGTAGTTCTACTCACCTATGGTCGCCATGCAAGCTCCTAAAAGCATTAGCAGCAGCCCAATTCCGAGAGCTTTGCAGGCGTGCCACAAGCACCGCGTTGTCACCTTGCCTCTCACCACCTGTTCGATTTAATTGCCGTCGTTAACAGTTAATAAACCTGGACGATGGTCCAGTTGTTTATACCCAGCAACAAACGTTTGTACGTCCGCGTTTACACGGCGCCGTTAAATCGATCAGTACGATTTACGATGTTACATTAACGGTGTAACGGCACAGTAACGTTTTTCGGTGCTGGTAACCACGAGCGACGTACTCTTAGCATTTATCTAAATTATTGCATAGTGATAGAATAGTGCTAGGATAATTAATTTTAATCGCAGATTAATTAAAGAAAAAGTAAAAATTCTTTCTACGAGCATGTGTCATTGAGATTAGTTCTATGTATTTACACAGAATTGTGTGCATAGATATTAGCAGAGAGCGATAGCAATCCCTTTCAGCAGCACTAATAATTGTAGCTTCCTATAATTATGTTTGCTTTTGTTTGTACGAAATCTGCGTATATTTCCGCTGAGACGGATTCTGCATCGGAAGAGTAATTTCTGCAGGTGAAATTTGTAAACGTGCTAGAGATGAGCAAAATAGGGATATATATCTACGTACATGCTCTCTACATATGCATATTATTCGACTTTCTCTCTCTCTCTCTCTCCCTCTCCCTCCCCCTCCCTCCCCATTTCTCTTCCTGCGGCTGATATTCTTATCGATCGATCTACTCCCTAATAATTACACTAAAGAGACTGATAAAGAAAAAAATCAGCTTCGTGATACGGTATATATATAATATATAATCACTATAATCAATACTTCGAATTTTTATAAGCGATAAGAATGTACCTGCACGTTCCAATTAGCCCCAGGCCCGCAGGCTCTTCTCTGCGTCCCCTGCCATTGAATGCTTCCTTGTGGCATCCTGTGTGCTCATAAAACCAATTGTTTCATTTTAATATTATTGCAATGTAGAAGGAAAAGAGAAAGTTACATAAAAGTATTACTATAATATTAAACAGATTATTGTAATTCTGAACAGATATGGCTTGTTGGTATCTCAGAAATTTTTTAATATAGCAAACGGTCAAACGTATACACGGTATTTTTCCGTCGCGTTCTGCTACATAAAAATTCAAGTGGTTTCCAATATTTTGTTCACATGCACAGTTTTCATAAAAAGTTCTTTTCGCTCGCGTATATACTCCTGACGTCTAGAAAATGAGAAAAATAATTATCTAGTTTTATATAATTATTTTAATGATTCGTGTCAATTTGCTTTAATTAATCTTTCATCATAACATAATTATATCTAATGTGATAAAATATTTGAGTCGCTAACTTGAAGTTTATTACTGTAACCTAATTATTGTATGCAAAGTAATTACATCGTGTTTCTTAAAATAGATATAAATTGATAATAGGAACGATAATCTTTTGCCGCGATGAATATAAAATGTTATCGATATAAGATATTACTAGTCCATCTATTTTTATGCATCTCTTTGACATTGATAGCGTTAAGATATCGATATTCTGTAGGAAATTTTAGAGGCTTTTAATAAAGTAGTCGATCCTCTTGCTAAAAATTTTATACACTTACGTATATGACGTCTGATAAACTTTTTTAACTTAGATCTCAATTTGTAGTAATAAGAGCAGTAGCAAGAAAAGAAGCGAGCATCTTTCATCAACTCGTATGCTACGTAAATTATTTCTAATTTAAATCTTCTTGACTTTTTAACGGAGCTAGGGGATTAAATCAATCTTTGTGTGCTGGACATTAAATTTATTAAATTGCTTACCCTCACGTTTTCCAGATCCTTAGGCCTCAGAAACATACGATCCCAGATTCTGTAAATATTTTCAACTAAGTATCATGGAAGAAGAAGGATAGAATTGTTAATAAAAAAAAAAATTATAAGCTGAATTATATACGAAGAACGACACCGTATCACTTTTACACACGTGCGGACTGTATAGTGTCAAAGAAACGGGATTCTTTTGTCTTTATTTCTATTTACATTTTTTTTTTCAATTGACACTTGAAACAACGTTCGATTTGCAATGAAAGAATGTAATAACGCGCAAGTTTGTTAATTAGCAATTCCGAACTCGCGGCATTATGTGCGATCTCTCATCACGTTTTGTCGCACAGCATCGTCCGTGACGTCGTTTTAATTTGACGTTCGTGTACAACGGACACACGCTGGGTGCGCGCTATTCAACACATCTACATTCACTCGTACACAACATCGCTAGCTACGCATACGCCACTCGAGGCCGCGCACAATGTGTACGTGAGAATTATCTGACTGCGTCGTCAGTGTGCACTCGCTCTCGTGTATGGCGAATGCGGCAGAAGTGCATTGTTCGTACGCCTGTGCCTCCCGTATTTCGTCTTTCAACGTCGAAACTTCGCGCGTCCTATCGATTCAAATCCCTCTTTACAGTTGCGGCGGTGATCTTTCTCTGATGTCTCGAAAGTTGGCCATTTTCGCCCGACAGACTCTGTCAGCGGCTGTAAGCTCCTCCTTTGAACACAAGATCCCACTAATGCCGAAGTAGTTTTTGTGCCTATATTCTTAAATCTGCCTTTCTTGTCGGTGAGATCATTTGAGACGTTGATAGAGGAGAACTTTATTAAATTGATTCTTCAGTAGTTTATTCCTCGCAAAAAAATGCATTCAAAAATTGACGTTTACAGTACAAATATCTGCCTTTTTGCGCCGCGAAAAAAATTGTGCAAGCAAAATTTATATTTCGCGAAAAAAAAGAGAAAAAAGCGTATAGCTCTATAGATAACAAAAACTAAAACGATTTCATGGAATATGGAATGCAATTTAATTAATTACAATTTAATCAAAAACAATCGAGGTGGTCACGTATATGTACGCGATTCAACCATATGTTTTTTGACGGTAGAGATCCGCGTATCGTTATTCGCGTTAGATACAACACGAAATTTCGTGCAGAATGATGAATAGTCGCGATTTAACGATACAACTCACAATCGCTCTTGCTCCTTGTCTATCCAACAAGGGTACGTGCACAAGTCTACTTAAGTTGCATGTTACGAACTCTCCACTCTGCTATTTCAGAACGATTCGATCCGACGGACTCCCGAGAAACTGCTTTCCGTCGGATTGCTTCTCGCACTTCATTCCGCACAGCGTAGCGCCCAATTCAGGAGAACATTCCACGTTATGGCGTTTCAAGACCTTTTAAATTCGATTATGTAACGTGTGCGAGATGTTTTACTATCGCTCGCCGCAGCGATCTTGCTAAATTAGTATCGCAAATCTTTCTGTTTAAAAATGTCATACACTATTTCTTTGTAAATGTAAGACATTTATAAAAAATTTCATCTTATATTTATATTCTGCTGTAGATACAAATTATATCTCTTAAAGAAGATTTGTTGGGAGATTTTTTTAATTCAAAATTTGAATTCTTTCATGGAATGGGAATTGTATATAAATACAGGATATCCCGGATTTATCACGCAACTTTCCAGTCCCCTAGGAAAAGTCCAAACTTAGAAAGACCAATTTCAGAGAGAGTTATAAGCGTCTGGGGATAAAACGACTTGGAAGAATTAAACTCCCAAAGTGTATACAGATAAATATAACTTGCTTGCAACTGATTTCTTATAGTTCAATCAAATTCAAGATATGTACGTATATGCCGTAACTATCTAAGATAGCTATTATTAATTGCTCATTATCTGACAAGATCTTTCATGAAATTTTCATCAAGCACGAATTCGTATTCCATCGGAGAATATGTGGTTATAATGGAGTATCTGTAATGCCGTGTATATTTTCCTAAGCGGTTGTTTCTAAACGCGCGTTTTTGACTCATAATTTTTACTTCTGTAACATTGACCAAGCCAATTCGCATGTTTATTCGTGTTTTATTCAAACCAGAATTTCGATTACGGTTACATGTGTTACTTCTCTACCCAGAGGGGTAAAGATAGAAGCCGCAATAAACTTATATAGGATTACCTTTGTAAATCTCTTCTCAAATCTGCCCATCTCGACGGCGCGCAGCGTCCTTTTGCCTTATAAAAACTAAATTCGTTGTTTCTTCTATTTGATTCCTATCCAACAAATCATTTAGGAGCGATTGAGCCGGGAAGATATCGATTTTATCACGTTTCGCACGAGAGCGTGATTTATTCCCCTCGTGAAAGATGTGTCACCTGAATTACGAAGCGATCGAATTATCCGCGATTTCAGGTAACGCAGAGTATTTTCGACGCAACCTCGCCTCGCCTATATCCATCTGGATTATTAAAATCCGACACCTGTGCTCCCTCCTTACGAATGAGCGTGTGTCCCATGCTACCGAGATAAATAATGAATTCAAATGCTTTTGCAGCGGATTGGTTACCATAACGACCGACTCGGCTGGCGTACCATTTGCATAACCACGACCTTTCGTCGTACGCCGCGTACGTACGTGTTCTTCCTTGTCCAATCAAAGCCCGACTTCCGATCCATCGGATGGTTCGTTTGAATAATGCATCGCGGGAAAACGTCGTGCTCCCGGAGGGTTTCCCGATCGTTTTCCAAACCGTTGTCGTACGAGGTTTCTATCGAGCTCGCGGAGATCTCATGAATGATTTTTTCCCGACATTACCCTGGGTTCTGAAAGCTGACATTTGAAAACACTCGCGGTATATTTCTTTTTAGCTTATTATGGAAAAACTATCGATTACTCTTCCAATTGTATCAATTAATTCACAATATTTGCGTATTAATCCGATTGTATGTATGGACGGCACGACGAATATCCTTTATTACATTTTTATAGCATCATAATCCCGTATAAATACATCAGATACGCGGAGTATTATATTCTTAATCCTTAATATCGCGCAAATATCATGTATGGAGAGGTCGCGATCTATATTTAACCCTTTGAGGTATGTCGAAGCAAACCACCCGGTATTCACGGCGAGTGTTCACGAAAAGAACGGGATAAAAAGCTTCCAATACTGCCTACGCCGCGCCGCGCCGCCGTCACGGATATCGATGTAATCAACGTCGGACGTTTCTCTCGCTCTAATAGAGTTTCGGATGAAATGTATGTTTAAAACGAAACTCTTGTAACTGACCTAAAAAACGGACGCTTCTTAATCAATGTTAGCGAAATTTTTACCGTGATATATTAATAAATATTCGTAAAAAGAATATTACATCTATATTTAGTAAAAGAAAGTGCTGTTTACCAGTATATTCTATATAATTACCTGCCTGGAGATTCATATCATATATATCTAATTATGGTATTTAGTTTTTGCACGCGTCGCTTCGGGGAATATGAAGGTACATGCAAAAGTAGATTTAATGGCTCGCTATTGCCCCGCCGTTGAATTTGCATTTTTAATTACTCTTCGTAACGCAATCTTCTTGATGCAGAGTTCTTGCGCACGGTCGCGCACGACTTCATCATTTATCTCGCCATTTTCACGTACTGCACATATATCTTTATACACTACACTTTAGAATAGCACATGAAGATACATATTTATGTTGCAGCGTCTCGCTTTTGTAGACGAGTGCTTTTAAAACATTTCTCCCATCTATCTCAAACGCCTGAAATTTTTATTCGCGCTCCTCTCCCCCACCAGAGAAAGCTATTTAAGGAATTATTTAAATTACTACGGCTCACCTATCTTTCCTCTTTCGTTCTTTTTCCCCGTTGTCACAGCATTTCGTCCCTCTCGTATTTCGCGTTTCGCGCTCGGGGAATCAAGATAATTATGATCGTCCACCTTTGACTTTTCTCCTCGCCGGTGAGTCAGATACGCGAATCAAAGCTCCATTGAAATTAACGTGCCACCTACACGTCTCGCTCTAATGTTTCGCACTAAAGTTTCACGCGGCGCTATTAAGTCACTCCTCCGTGCGGGAAACCGGGACGTACAATACGAATCGCTAATCAACAACGTGACGCGATAAACTCGGAAATTTTAGGCACCTTACTGAGAGCACCGACGCGGCTTTATTTTTATTCCGACACGTGTTGCGCGGGCGAACTAAGAAAACACGATGATATC